>NC_052307.1:8132070-8182070 GCF_016432855.1 Salvelinus namaycush
CGCCGGTCTGAGCCATCCGTCTGCCCCGAGCCATTAGAGCCGCCCGTCTGTCCCGAGCCGTCAGAGCCGTTCGTCAGTCAGGAGCCGCTAGAGCCATTCGTCAGACAGGATCTGCCAGAGCCGCCAACCAGACAGGATCTGCCAGAGCGCCAACCAGACAGATCTGCCAGAGCCGCCAACCAGACAGGATCTGCCAGAGCCGTCAGCGAGCCATGAGCGTCCAGAGCCGTCAGCCAGCCATGAGCGTCCAGAGCCGTCACAGCCAGCCATGAGCGTCCAGAGCCGTCAGCCAGCCATGAGCGTCCAGAGCCGTCAGCCAGCCATGAGCGTCCAGAGCCGTCAGCCAGCCATGAGCGTCCAGAGCCGTCAGCCAGCCATGAGCGTCCAGAGCCGTCAGCCAGCCACGAGCGTCCAGAGCCGTCAGCCAGCCAGAGCGTCCAGAGCCGTCAGCCAGCCCAGAGCTGCCAGTAATCCAGAACTGCCCCTCAGTCCAGAGCTGTCTCTCTGTCCGGAGCTGCCCTCAGTCCGAGTTGCCCCTTATCCTGAGCTACACTCTCTATCCTGACCTACCTCTTTGTTCGAGCTATCTCTCTATTCCGGTGCTGTCCTTGTCCGGTGCTGCCCCTTGTCTCGATGTTACCCAAAAAATTAAGTGGGTGGATAGGAGGGTGGTCAGTGTAGGGGGAAACGTAAGCTGGGTTGACTATGGTGGGGTGGGGACCTCGCCCAGAGCCTGAGCCACCACCGTGGTCAGATGCCCACCCAGACCCTTCCCTAAACTTTGTGCTGGTGCGCCCGGAGTTCGCACCTAAGGGGGGGGTTATGTCACGTTCCTGACCTGTTTTCTGTTAGTTTTTGTATGTGTTAGTTGGTCAGGACGTGAGTTTGGGTGGGCAGTCTATGTTTTCTGTTTCTATGTTGGTTTTGGGTACCTGATATGGTTCTCAATTAGAGGCAGGTGGTTATCATCTCCTCTGATTGAGAATCCTATTAAGGTAGGTGTTTTCACTTTGTTTGTCGTGGGTGGTTGTTCCTGTGTCTGTGTTTGTTGCACCATACGGGACTGTTTTCGTTCGTTCGTCGTTTGTGTAGTCATTTTCCTGTTCGTGAGTTCTTCGTGTTATGTAAGTTCTTATGTTCAGGTTCGTCTACTCGTTTGTTGTTTTGTTTATTCAAGTGAAGTTCGTGTTTTCGTCTTTACTTAAATAAATCATGTCATATCAAGACGCTGCATTTTGGTTTAATCCCTGCTCCTCCTCTTCGGATGAAGAGGAGGAGGAACGCCGTTACAGAACCACCCACCGAACCAGAACCAAGCAGCGTGAATTCGAGCAGTGGCCTGCTACACAGGATTATTGGAGTTGGGAGGAAATATTGGACGGAAAAGGTCCATGGGCACAGCCGGGAGAATATCGCCGTCCCAAAGCTGAGCTGGAGGCAGCGAAAGCAGAGAGGCGGCGATATGAGGAGGCAGCAAGGAAGCAAGGCTGGAAGCCGGAGAATCAAGCTCAAGACCGGAGATATGAAGGTACGCGGCTAGCAAGGAAGGAAGCCGAGAAGAAACCCCAAAAAATTATTGGGGGGGGCTTAGAGGTAGTGGGCCGAGGGCAGGTAGGAGACCTGCGCCCACTTCACAGGCTAACCGTGGAGAGCGGGAGTACGGGCGAACACCGTGTTACGCAGTAGAGCGCACGGTGTCTCCTGTACGTGTTCATAGCCCGGTGCGGGTTATTCCACCTCCCCGCACTGGTAGGGCTAGATTGGGCATTGAGCCAGGTGCCATGATGCCGGCTCAACGCGTCTGGTTCCAGTGCGTCTCCTCGGGCCGGCATACATGGCACCAGCCTTACGCATGGTGTCCCCGGTTCGCCTACATAGCCCGGTGCGGGTTATTCCACCTCCCCGCACTGGTCGGGCGACGGGGAGCATTCAACCAGGTAAGGTTGGGCACTCGGTGTTCAAGGGAACCAGTACGCCTGCACAGTCCGGATTTTCCGGCGCCACTTTCCGCCCCCAGCCAGTACTACCAGTGCCTACTCCACGCACCAGGCTTCCAGTGCGTTTCCAGAGGCCTGTTCCTCCTCCACGCACTCTCCCTATGGTGCGGTCTCCAGCCCAGTGCCTCCAGTTCCGGCACCACGCACTAAGCCTCCTGTGCGTCTCCAGAGCCCTGTACGCACTGTTCCTTCTCCCCGTACTCGTCCTGATGTGCGTCCCTCAGCCCGGTGCCACCAGTGCCGGTACCACGCACCAGGCCTATAGTGCACTTCGAGAGGTCAGTGTGCCCTGTCCCTGCTCCCCGCACTAGCCTTGAAGTGCGTGTCTCCAGCCCAGTGCATCTGAGCCATCCGTCTCCCAGCGCATCTGAGCCATCGTCTCCCCAGCGCCATCTGAGCCATCCGTCTCCCCAGCGCATCTGAGCCATCCGTCTCCCAGCGCCGTCTGAGCCATCCGTCTGCCCGAGCCATTAGAGCCGCCCGTCTGTCCCGAGCCGTCAGAGCCGTTCGTCAGTCAGGAGCCGCTAGAGCCATCCGTCAGTCAGGATCTGCCAGAGCCGCCAGCCAGACAGGATCTGCCAGAGCCGCCAACCAGACAGGATCTGCCAGAGCCGCCAACCAGACAGGATCTGCCAGAGCCGTCAGCGAGGCCATGAGCGTCCAGAGCCGTCAGCCAGCATGAGCGTCCAGAGCCGTCAGCCAGCCATGAGCGTCCAGAGCCGTAGCCAGCCATGAGCGTCCAGAGCCGTCAGCCAGCCATGAGCGTCCAGAGCCGTCAGCCAGCCATGAGCGTCCAGAGCCGTCAGCCAGCCATGAGCGTCCAGAGCCGTCAGCCAGCCACGAGCGTCCAGAGCCGTCAGCCAGCCACGAGCGTCCAGAGCCGTCAGCCAGCCCAGAGCTGCCAGTAATCCAGAACTGCCCCTCAGTCCAGAGCTGTCTCTCTGTCCGGAGCTGCCCTTCAGTCCGGAGTTGCCCCTCTATCCTGAGCTACCTCTCTATCCTGACCTACCTCTTTGTTTCGAGCTCTCTCTCTATTCCGGTGCTGTCCCTTGTCCCGGTGCTGCCCCTTGTCTCGATGTTACCCAAAAAATTAAGTGGGTGGAATAGGAGGGTGGTCAGTCGTAGGGGGAAACGTAAGCTGGGATTGACTATGGTGGGGTGGGGACCTCGCCCAGAGCCTGAGCCACCACCGTGGTCAGATGCCCACCAGACCCTTCCCTAAACTTTGTGCTGGTGCGCCCGGAGTTCGCACCTTAAGGGGGGGGTTATGTCACGTTCCTGACCTGTTTTCTGTTAGTTTTTGTATGTGTTAGTTGGTCAGGACGTGAGTTTGGGTGGGCAGTTACAGAGATTGAATAATTATTTAAATAATAATGTGCACATTATTGTAAAATCCAGGTTTGCAAAGCTCTTAGAGACCCAGAAAGACACATCTGTAATCGCTGCCAAAATTGATTCTACCATGTATTGACTCAGGGGTGTGAATATTCATTTTCAATAAATGTACAAACATTTCTGATAAAATGTTTTCACTTTGTCATTATAGGGTGTTGTGTGTAGATGGGTGAGATTTTTAAATGTATTTAATCAATCTAGAATTCAGGCTGTAACACAACAAAATGTGGAATAAGTCAAGGAGTATGAATACTTTCTGAAGCACGGGATGTCTGTCTATATGGTGTAAATTAGTTGACTAATAATGTAGTTGATGTGAACAAATGATGACATTGCCTCATTGTCATTGTCATCATTAAACAATTAACAGATGAATTGCACCTCATTAGATGCTGGGCTGAGTCGATGGTGTAAGGTGTTAGGGAGAATATACACAGCACCAACCAACACAGAGGGACAGGAAAAAACACACAGCCAGATGACTTGATGAACGATCCAGTTACGGATGACATCATCAGTCGGGGTCAAAAGTTCAGAGGGTGAGAGTTGGCCATGCGGAGGACGAGGGGAGGAGAACATGCAGGAAGTGTCTCCTTATAGGCCCCTGTGTCGCCACGGTTTTCAGAGAGGGCTGTGGGGGACGGGGCTCGGACTCCACACACCAGCTTGTCTTTTTTATTTCGGGAAACGTTTCATGACACATGGAGGGAGGAATACCCAGAGGTCCCTGCTGATGCACACGCCATTCGGTCGGCAGCTGGGCTGCTGCTGTTTACAACGTGACTGTGTGAGGAGGGAGGGAGGGAGACGGATATCGAATAGTGAGGAAGTAAAAGAGTGTTGCTAATGTGAATTGTTCATTACCATTACAACTCGATAGAGAAGTGACACTAATGCCCCAGCCGGCAACACGCCAGGCTGCCACTGGTGCTATTGTTGTTATTGTCACCCTGGTTTACATTAGGAGACTACAGGAGAATAATACAGCCTGGGAAAATGAACAAACAGAGATGTGTTGGTACGAGGCACTTTCAATCAGTGAGAAAATACACAGGCGTAATTACAATCCACATTAGCGTCTTCATTATCGTTAGTATTGAGAGAGGGGGTGCGGCGTTCTAGGTCTATACACTACTCTATATGCTATGATTCACAGCTCTACAGCTAAGAGAATGTCTGGGGATCATCCACTTAACCTTGGTGCTGGCTAATTTAATCCCAATCTAGTTATATATATATATATATATATATATATATATATGTGTGTGTATATGTATGGATTTACTCAGTTCTACACAGCAATGTTGTCCAAATATCTCAGAAATGATTATTTCCCACAATTCTAGCAGAAATGGGCATTGCCATGTAAAGGTCCTGAGGCAAACTCCTGTGGTGTATTCACTAAGAACCAAGCAAAAGCAAATGGACGAAACCTGAATTTGTCCAACAAGAAATGCTTGTTATAGATTTTCTAAATGTACTCACGCCAAATGCACGCCAATCGCCAAATGCTAACGTCGATCCACTGAGGCAAAAATGACAAAAAAAGGAACTGTGCATTTTCTATATTAGTGGGTTAGGGTCGGGTTAGGGTTGGGTTAGGGTCGGGTTAGGGTCAGGTTAGGGTCGGGTTAGGGTCGGTGGGGGGCTCAGATTTTCACTTTATCACATATAGTCAAACAGTTGTGGATGGGTTAGGAGTAATTGTATGTGTGTGTGTGCGTGTGCGTGTGTGTGTATCTGTCTGTGCTACATGCAGATTGAGTGAGGTACAGGTCTCAGGCTGCCTCCATCAATCCGAGTAGCTGCAGCATCTCTTCTGTGGCTGATGCTTTTACTATGCTTCACAACACACCTGCATTACAAAGGTTGCCTCGCACCATAAATCTCCCTCAGAAAATACATCTTCATAATTTTCCCTCGGAAAAGAAATGTCTCCCTGTAAATCTGAAAGGCTAAGCAGCGGAAGTGTTTAGGCTGAGATTTGAGGCTCATGGCACATACTATTATTATTATTATTATGATTATTATTTGGGGCAGCAAGTAGCCTAGCGGTTAGAGTTTTGGGTCAGTAACCAGCAGGTAGCCTAGCGGTTAAAGCTATGGGCCAGTAACCTGCAGGTAGCCTAGCGGTTAGTGCCTTAGGCCAGTAACCTGCAGGTAGCCTAGCGGTTAGAGCTATGGGCCAGTAACCAGCAGGTAGCCTAGCGGTTAAAGCATTGGGCCAGTAACTAGTAGGTAGCCTAGCGGTTACAGGTGGGCCAGTAACCGGCAGGTAGCCTTGCGGTTAGAGCGTTGGGCCAGTAACCAGCAGGTAACCTAGCGGTTAGAGCGTTGGGCCAGTAACCAGCAAGTAGCCTAGCGGTTAGAGCGTTGGGCCAGTAACCAGCAAGTAGCCTAGCGGTTAGAGCGTTGGGCCAGTAACCAGCAGGTAACCTAGCGGTTAGAGCGTTGGGCCAGTAACCAGCAAGTAGCCTAGCGGTTAGAGCGTTGGGCCAGTAACCAGCAAGTAGCCTAGCGGTTAGAGCGTTGGGCCAGTAACCAACAGGTAACCTAGCGGTTAGAGCGTTGGGCCAGTAACCAGCAAGTAGCCTAGCGGTTAGAGCGTTGGGCCAGTAACCAGCAGGTAACCTAGCGGTTAGAGCGTTGGGCCAGTAACCAGCAAGTAGCCTAGCGGTTAGAGCGTTGGGCCAGTAACCAGCAGGTAACCTAGCGGTTAGAGCGTTGGGCCAGTATGAACTGGTGTGATATGAACATTATATCATTAATGAGCTGGAGGAGAAAGAGGATTTGAGCCTGATTCAATAACCACTACAGCTACCCTTCAATCACACATTTGGGGATTGTTTATTTTTTTTTCCCACATATCGTATTTGGCATGACAATTCCATAAGGAGATGACAAAAGATCCCAGGCTAGATAGAGTGATAAACTCTGATCTGGAACCCAGGCTAGTTAGACGTATAAACTCTGATAGGAGCGAAACCTCTGTGAACTAAAGCCCAAGTCCCCCGGTACACAGATACAGAACTCCTATCGTTTTCAGTCTTCAGATTGCACCACTAGACCTGAGGAGCTGAGGAGTGGGCAACCCGATTCAATTTACACATACACACTGTATTATCCCCAATTTACACATACACACTCCAGAGTCCCCAAAGCCAGACGAAGACGAGGCGATGTGTAAGAGAACATTGTTACATCTCAAAGAGCTCGGGCTTAGAGACTGGTACGGTTAATACCTTGGAGGACCATCTGCTGGTGAATGGGGCGGGCAGCCGCAGAGAGTCGTTATAGCACTACACAACGCCACAGTGCAACTGGCAGTGTGAGACCCAAAATGGTTCTGCCGGCTGTTCTTCTGGGAGCCACACGCATTTAGCCAGCCTTGATGCTTTTAACCTGGTGCAGTGGACCATGGGAGAAGAGCTCCATAGGGACAGACGGGGGGAGTGGAGATGAAGCTGCCTCACTCCCACACACAGGACCGGACAGACGAATCTACACACTTACACATCTAGTGATAAACAATCCCTCTCTCTCCGTCTCTCTCAGGCACAAACACACACACACACACACACACACACACACACACACACACACACACACACACACACACACACACACACACACACACACACACACACACACACACACACACACACACACACACATACACATAAAACACACACACAGACACACACTCTGTCTCTCTCTCCGTCTCTCTCAGGCACAAACACACACACACATACACATAAAAACACATACACACAGACACACACTCTGTCTCTCTCTCCCTCCCTCCCTCCCTCCCTCACCCTCCCTCCCTCCCACAAACAGTATGTACACATATAATCCAGTGTAATGAAGGTGGATGGAGATGGTGGGGAACATTAACTATGTTGGTGCATTGACTCTGGTCCTCCAGAATGCAGGGAGTTCAGGTCGTTATCCATTAGCATGCTAATGTCTGCCAAGCTGCGAGTCCATCAGATCTCCATCACACATCTTCATACATCATTGAATCCTTCCCTATGAGTATCAGCTATAGTGCATCCCTCCCCACTTCCTACTCTCTGCACCCCCCTTCTCAGCATACCTGGGTTCACATACTATTCAAAAATTTTCAAATACTTTAAGAGTGTTTGCTTAAGCCTGCAAGGAGTGCCAGGTGGGCAGGGTTTGCCTCTTGAGACCTTCCCATTGGTTCCATTGCAAAAGGCAAGCTCAATCGAGCACAGCTACAGTATTAGAAATGATTTTGAATAGTATATGAGCCCAGGACCGCTTCCCTCTCTTCCCATAACACCACCGTCGGCCGATCCTTACCGTATTCCTGGTCGTAGAAGATGATGAACTTCTGCCAGCTGTACTCGCTGACCACTTGGAGGATGACGTCATTTAGGTAGACGGGCGGGCGAACGAAGAGGGTGTAGTCGTCCTGGCGGCCACGGCTGACAAGGGGACAGCTGGAGCGAGGGGTGCCGGCGGGGGCACGCTGGATGAACAGGTGCGGGATGTGCATGGCGTCCGCCAGCGACTGCAGGGAGCCCGCCGATATACAGCCAACTGAGCTAATAAGAGCCAGGATCCCCCTGTTCATCAACTCACAGGCTGCACAGTGGGAGATAGAGAGGGAGGTGGGGGGAAGAGGGGGGAAGGAGGGATTAGGGGGAAGACAGAGAGAGAGAGAGAGAGAGAGAGAGAGAGAGTTATTTAAAGTTCTCAAACTGAGTAAGAGAAAAGGGAATAGTAATGACATATACACACTGTGCCACTCTTTTCTTGGAGGAATCTGGATTATTACTGTATGATAAAGTTGTTAGCTTAAAATCAGGAGCCAGCAGCAAAAGCAGGGGCTGATATATGAGTCTTCTATAATTTTAATTACCGTACTGGAACAGTGTGAATATCATTCCTTCCACTCCATTTAGAGATTCCTTTAAAAGCGATATTTTTAGAGACTGTGTGAATTCTGTGGCTATGACCAGGCATGTCATTACTGGAACACAGACTGACACAACCGGAGTAGCTATGTATGTATGTACTGTATGTATGTACTGTATGTATGTACTGTATGTATGTACTGTATGTACTGTATGTATGTACTGTATGTATGTACTGTATGTACTGTATGTATGTACTGTATGTATGTACTTCATGTACTGTATGTATGTACTGTATGTATGTACTGTATGTATGTATGTACTGTATGTATGTATGTATGTATGTATGTATGTATGTATGTATGTACTGTATGTACTGTATGTATGTATGTATGTATGTATGTATGTATGTATGTATGTATGTATGTATGTATGTATGTACTGTATGTATGTATGTATGTACTGTATGTATGTACTGTATGTATGTACTGTATGTATGTATGTACTGTATGTATGTACTGTATGTACGAATGCACACATATAAGCACACAGACACACACAACACAAACACACACCCAGACAGCCACACACACACACATCTACCCTCCTAGTTCTGGGCTGTGTAGCCAGGCCAACAACACCCCACCCCCAACCACACATATCTTTCCACCTACTCACATACGCACACACACAATTAAACACCCACGTCAACAGGAAGCATCTGTGACAACACCAGTGTCCCTGTGCATCGCAGCCTCCTCTCATCTCAAAGGAATTAGACTCCACGCGGTGTGTATACTCGGCTGAATCAGGCTATTTTAAAAGCGTACCTCCAAGGCTGTGTAGCCTGGCCAACAACACCCTACCTCCAACCTCTCCTTCACTACCCCCTTCGTCCCCCACCCCCTCACCACGTTGGCCTGCCTGCCCACTCGTCCCTTGCACCCGCTCACTCCCCAGGACGCACGCTGACACTAGACACCAACATTCATCTCACTTCTAACGCCGGTTTTCTTGTCACAGAGTTGGGAAGGTGAGACATGGAGTGGCTAGTGGAGCTGTGATGCAGAGTAATTTGCCAACTCTGACAGATAAATAGAAGTGTCAAGTAAGGGTGTGCTAGAATAGAGGAGGCAGGAATAATGCTGCTAAGAAAACCTGAACGAAAAAAGGAGAAAGAGAGCTAGAGAGAGAGAAAGAGAGAGAGTGAGAGAGAGAGAGAAAGAGAGAGAGAAAGAGTGAGAGAGAGAGAGAGAGAAAGAGAGAGAGCGATAGAAAGAGAGAGTGAAAGAGAGATAACACAAACTCCCAACAGCAGCTCTGCCAATGGAGGAGCAAGGATGTGCCACAAGAATTTAGTGGGCTCTTCAATATCATCCCTACCACTACCAGACACACAGACATAAACACACACACATCTCGCTTTCTCTCTCTCGCTACTCCTGTCTCTCTCTCTCTCTCTGTCTTTCTGCCTCTCTCTCTAGTTCTCTCTCTCTTACTAAGGCGCAAGGCACCAAGGTTAACACAGCCGACACATTTCTTATTAATCATCTTATGTGACTAGAAAAGTGATGATGTGGTGTAAAACTTCACAAAAAGTTATCCAACATTTTTTTTCATAAACTTAAGAGTTGAAATACTCTTGAAGGCTGCACTTTATAAACGCAGCCTTGAATAATGAATCAATCTTACAATATATAATTACTTATAAACTGGGTGGTTTAAGCTCTGAATGCTGATTGGCTGACGGCTGTGGTATATCAGATTGTATACCACGGGTATGACAAAACATTTATTTTTACTGCTTTAATTATGTTGGTAACCAGTTTATAATAGCAATAAGGCAAATCAAATCTAATATTATTTGTCACATGCGCTGAATACAACAGTGAAATGCACCTCAGAGGTTTGTGGTATATGGGCAATATACCACGGCTAAGGGCTGTATCCAGGCACTCAGTGTTGTGTTGTGTTTAACTTCTTCGGGGTAGAGGGCAGCATTTTCACTTTTGGATAAATAGCGTGCCCAATTTCAACTTCCTTCTACTCATCCCCAGAATATAAGATATGCATATTATTAGTAGATTTGGTTAGAAAACACTCTGAAGTTTCTAAAACTGTTTGAATCATGTCTGTGAGTATCACAGAACTTATGTAGCAGGCAAAACCCCGAGGACTAACCATTCAGATTTCTTTTTTTTTTTAGGTCACTGTCTGTTCAATGAGTTTATTGGGATACTAGATTTCTAATCAACCTGTTTGTAGTTCCTACCGCTTCCACTGGATGTCACCAGTCGTTGGAAATTGGTTGAGGTTATTCCTTTGTGCAATGAAGAAGTACGGCCATCTGGAATCAGTGTAACGTTATGTGTACTGTTTGAGAGTTGCGCAAGACTAGAAAAGTAGCGTTAGTTTGTTGTCCTCCTGTATTGAAAACAGATAGACCAGTCTTCAGTTTGATTGATTATTAACGTTTAAAAATACCTAAAGTTGTATTACAAAAGTAGTTTGAAATGTTTTGGCAAAGTTTAGAGTTACCTTTTGATATATTTTGCTTCCAAATTGGAAGCTGTTTTTTTTTGGATCAAACGCGCCAAATAAATTGACAATTTGGATATATGGACGGAATTAGTCGAACAAAAGGACCATTTGTGATGTTTATGGGACATATTGGAGTGCCAACAAAAGAAGCTCGTCAAAGGTAAGGCATGATTTATATTTTATTTCTGCGTTTTGTGTTGCGCCTGCAGGGTTGAAATATGCTACACTCTCTTTGTTTACTGTTGTGCTATCATCAGATAATAGCATCTTATGCTTTCGCCGAAAAGCCTTTTTGAAATCTGACATGTTGGCTGGATTCACACCGAGTGTAGCTTTAATTTGGTATCTTAAATGTGTGATTTAATGAAAGTTTGATTTTATATCATTTTTTTATTTTTTATTTGGCGCTCTACATTTTCCCTGGCTATTGGCCGAGTGGGACGCAAGCGTCCCACATATCCCAGAGAGGTTAAGAACAGCCCTTAGCCGTGGTATATTAGCCATATACTACACACCCTCGTGCCTTATTGGTTAAGTATAAAACAGACTATGTGGCTTTGCCAGTATTGAATTAGTAATGGCATCAATGACATATTATTTTTTTCCTTTTAAGGGGCAATCTATGATTGGTACATTAATGACATTATGGCTATAAAATGATTATTACTGCCTTAAAGAGTATTTCTCTGATGGATTAATGGACCTAATGGACCTAATGCCGTCTTTTTTCATCTGCATATGCTTTGCTAACAGAGTTCGCTAACATGTAGGGCGATCACTCAACCAGCCTCGCTTAGTGGCGTCATGGCTTCAGCGGAGGATAGCCAGGATAATCGTCATGGCTTCGGCGGAGGATAGCCAGGATAATCGTCATGGCTTCGGTGAAGGATAGCCAGGCTAATCGTCATGGCTTCGGTGAAGGATAGCCAGGCTAATCGTCATGGCTTCGGCGGAGGATAGCCAGGCTAATCGTCATGGCTTCGGTGAAGGATAGCCAGGCTAATCTTCATGGCTTCGGCGGAGAATAGCCAGGCTAATCGTCATGGCTTCGGCGGAGGATAGCCAGGCTAATCGTCATGGCTTCGGTGAAGGATAGCCAGGCTAATCGTCATGGCTTCGGCGGAGAATAGCCAGGCTAATCGTCATAGCTTCGGCGGAGGATAGCCAGGCTAATCGTCATGGCTTCGGTGAAGGATAGCCAGGCTAATCTTCATGGCTTCGGTGAAGGATAGCCAGGCTAATCGTCATGGCTTCGGCGGAGAATAGCCAGGCTAATCGTCATGGCTTCGGCGGAGGATAGCCAGGCTAATCGTCATGGCTTCGGTGAAGGATAGCCAGGCTAATCGTCATGGCTTCGGCGGAGAATAGCCAGGATAATCGTCATGGCTTCGGCGGAGAATAGCCAGGATAATCGTCATGGCTTCGGCGGAGGATAGCCAGGCTAATCGTCATGCTTCGGTGAAGGATAGTCAGGCTAATCGTCATGGCTTCGGCGGAGGATAGCCAGGATAATCGTCATGGCTTCGGCGGAGGATAGCCAGGCTAATCGTCATGCTTCGGTGAAGGATAGCCAGGCTAATCGTCATGGCTTCGGCGGAGGATAGCCAGGATAATCGTCATGGCTTCGGCGGAGGATAGCCAGGCTAATCGTCATGGCTTCGGCGGAGGATAGCCAGGCTAATCGTCATGCTTCGGTGAAGGATAGCCAGGCTAATCGTCATGGCTTCGGCGGAGGATAGCCAGGATAATCGTCATGGCTTCGGCGGAGGATAGCCAGGCTAATCGTCATGGCTTCGGCGGAGGATAGCCAGGCTAATCGTCATGGCTTCGGCGGAGGATAGCCAGGATAATCGTCATGGCTTCGGCGGAGGATAGCCAGGCTAATCGTCATGGCTTCGGCGGAGGATAGCCAGGCTAATCGTCATGCTTCGGTGAAGGATAGCCAGGCTAATCGTCATTGCTTCGGCGGAGGATAGCCAGGATAATCGTCATGGCTTCGGCGGAGGATAGCCAGGCTAATCGTCATGGCTTCGGCGGAGGATAGCCAGGCTAATCGTCATGCTTCGGTGAAGGATAGCCAGGCTAATCATCATGGCTTCGGCGGAGGATAGCCAGGCTAATCGTCATGCTTCGGTGAAGGATAGCCAGGCTAATCGTCATGGCTTCGGCGGAGGATAGCCAGGATAATCGTCATGGCTTCGGCGGAGGATAGCCAGGCTAATCATCATGGCTTCGGCGGAGGATAGCCAGGCTAATCTGTACTTATTGAGACACTTTGGAGAATTAGCACCCTCATCTCTCACATCAAACACTTAAGTCAGCAGGGGTCTCAAATCTTTTCTCATTAGCGTACATTAACTCCTTAACTGCGGCTTGGCGCAACCCCGACCACCTTGTTACATCATTGAAACGTGCGAGACGTAGTGCGGCAGAACGAAATACAAAAACTGTACTGTTACCAGGTAACAAAAGAGAAAAAGCTCAAGGTTGCAATGGACAACACACAACAACCTTGAATCATGACTTCAGAGTACAGATCACTTGAGTCCCAGGAGTAGCAAGGCCAGTTAACCAGCCAGGGTTTGTTCCAACTGTGTGTGTGTTGTGTGTTGTGTGTGTTGTGTGTTGTGTGTGTGTGTGTGTGTGTGTGTGTGTGTAGCCCTGCCTAATGCTGCAGTCACACGAGAGTGGGAGTGAAGTGACTGCAGACTGTTTTACAGAAAGGCCCCATTTACTCCAGACAGGGGAACATGAGAGAGCTCAATAACATGCTCTGCTGCAGACAGAGCTCTCCACCTCACTCACTGTCAACTACTGTACTGCCATACAGTATGGGGGAGTGAGGAGGGGTACATCCCATGTGTGTGTGTGTCCGCACACCTCTGTGTGAATGTGTGTATTTCTGTGTGTGCATGTGTGTGTGCGTTACCTGAACGCCTGCACATACGTCAGGATGTTTCTCTTTGTGTGTCTGTGTTTATTTGTTTGCTGCTGTTGGCCCTCCTATTTCTGTCTGTCTGTCTGTCTGTCTGTCTGTCTGTCTGTCTGTCTGTCTGTCTGTCTGTCTCTGTCTCTGTCTCTGTCTCTGTCTCTGTCTCTGTCTCTGTCTCTGTCTCTGTCTCTGTTTCTTGCAGTGCATGCTGGATTTTTTGGGAGTTTGAGTGTTTGGTGTGGAGGGCTCTGTCTTAACTTATTTTCTTGATTCTTTCCTTGGTCTTTCATTTCAATTTTTATTTTCTATGGTGGAGGGTTAATGCACTATTTGTTTTAGCAGTACCCACAGTTTTTTTTTTCAAAGTTAGGGAGGAAGAGGACAGAGTCTAGTCATGCTATAGATGGTGGTGTAGGTGAGGCTGTGTCTAGTCATGCTAAGGATGGTGATGTAGCTGTGGCTGGGTCTAGTCATGCTATGGATGATGGTGTACATGAGGCTGGGTCTAGTCATATCATGGATGGTGGTGTAGCTGAAGCTGGATCTAGTCAGGTTATGCTAGTGGATGAGGAGAGTATAGTGGGGAAGGGGAGGCGACTAGGGGGGGTGGAGGACAGTATCATGCAGAAGAGGAAAAAGGGGGAGAAGAAAGGAGTTGGGATGGGAGAGGCTGGTGTGGTAACAGGCACTAAATAACCTTTGCCCGGTGTTGGGAGTGGAGCCCCAACTAGAGAGAAAGGGCAGGTAGTCAGGATGGGAGATGGAGATGAGGAGAAGGAAGATGAGTCTGAGGAAGAGGACGATGAGGAGAATTTAATTTCAGACTCCTCCTCAATGGGTCTAGAGCTGATAGTCAGTCAGGCAGAAGGGTCAAAGTACACAGTGAGGGAACTGTCAAGGTTCCTGAATGAGACTAAAGGGAAAAAAGTTAATATTGAGGCTTTTTCTTGCGATCCGGTAAAGTTTGTAAGATCAGAACAACACCCTATGAAAAATGAGGGGCATGGTGTCCTCTTACCCAGGAAACAGTTTAGGTTCAGGAAGTGGGTAACAACCGTGCGTAAAGGTCTACCTTCAGACGCTGTTAAGATGAATTGTTTCTTTCTGGCACTGGGGCTTTTTGAGCTTTGCTATTGGTCTCTTTCTTCGCTGGCTTTTCTCCCACTTATGGAGACTCTTTGGCTCGCTTAATATAAATGGCACCAGAGATGTGGTAAATAGGAGTGTGTTGGGTGAATATAGTGGAAGTCGGAAGTTTACATACACTTAGGTTGGAGTCATTAAAACTAATTTTTCAACCACTCCACAAATGTCTTGTTAACAAACTATAGTTTTGGCAAGTTGGTTAGGACATCTACTTTGTGCAAGTAATTACACAAGTAATTTTTTCTTGACATCATGGGAAAATCAAAAGAAATCAGACTTCAGAAAGAAATGGAGACCTCTACAAGTCTGTTTCATCCTTGAGAGCAATTTCCAAATGCCTGAAGGTACCACATTCATCTGTACAAACAATAGTACGCAAGTATAAACACCATGGGACCACGCAGCCGTCATACAGCTCAGGAAGGAAACAAAAATAGAACTGTTTGGCCATAATGACCATCGTTATGTTTGGAGGAAAAAAGGGGAGGCTTGCAAGTCGAAGAACACCATCCCATCCATGAAGCACGGGGGTGGCAGCATCATGTTGTGGGGGTGCTTTTCTGCAGGAGGGACTGGTGCACTTCACAAAATAGATGGCATCATGAGGCAGGACATTTATGTGGATATATTGAAGCAACATCTCAAGACATCAGTCAGGAAGTTAAAGCTTGGTCGCAAATAGGTCTTCCAAATGGACAATGGCCCCAAGCATACTTCCAAAGTTGTGGCAAAACAAAGTCAATGTATTGGAGTGGCCGTCACAAAGCCCTGACCTCAATCCCATAGACATTTGTGTGCAGAACTGAAAAAGCATGTTCAAGCAAGGAGGCCTACAAACCTGACTTAGTTACACCAGCTCTGTCAGGAGGAATGGGCCAAAATTCACCAAACTTATTGTGGGAAGCTTGTGGAAGGCTACCCAAAATGTTTGACCCAAGTTAAACAATTTAAAGGCAATGCTACCAAATACTAATTGAGTGTATGTAAACTTCTGACCCACTGGGAATGTGATGAAATGAATAAAAGCTTAAATAAATTATTCTCTCTACTATTATTCTGACATTTCACATTCTTAAAATAAAGTGGTGATCCTAACTGACCTAAGACAGGGAATGTTTGCTAGGATTAAATGTCAGGAATTGTGAAAAACTGAGTTTAAATGTATTTGGCTAAGGTGTATGTAAACTTCCGACCTTAACTGTATAGGGCAGGTAATCAAGGAGGTGATGGAGTCCAGGTGAGTGTCATTATGCGCTGATGCGCGTGACGATGGTGACAGGTGTGCGCCATAACGAGCAGCCTGGTGACCTAGAGGCCGGAGAGGGAGCACACGTGACAGCTAGGTTCTCCATGCTCAAGGAGATGGATTCTCCCAGCTCCTTCTTCTTTGGTTCGGAAATACAGTGGTGAAGCCAAGGGTATGCATTGTCTACGGCCTTCGGACGGGCGTCTGACCTCTGTGGTGGGGTAGATGCGGGAGTGGACTGCAGAGTTTTATATTGATTTGTATAGGGCAGAACTGTGTGATCCTATGTGTGCTCAGGTTTTGTTTGCAGAACTAAACTCTCTTTGGCACAGAGGGATGAATTGGACATTCCCCTGTTGTCCCATGAACTGGCAGAGGCCATAACCCAGATGTTCCCCGGCCGTGCACCGGGGGTCAATGGACTCCCAGTGGAGTTTTATAAAAAAATCTGGGGAATAATTGGACTGGATTTATTTTGCGCGTTGCATGAGTGCGTCGGGGTAGAGTTGGAGATGAGCTGCCATCCGGCAGCAGCCCAAAAAAGGGGACTTGTGTGAACTTAAGAACTGGAGGCCTGTGGCATTACTCTGTGCGGACTACGAGATATTTCCCAAGGTCCTCTCTAACAGACTGAAGTCCCATCTGGACTCTATAGTACACCAGGACAAGACATAACGTGAACCGGGACACTCAATCACGGACAACTTGTTCTTAATCAGGGACATGTTGGACTTATCGAGAGGTTCTAACTTTGGACTGGTCTCTTTAGATCAAGAGAAGGCTTTTGATAGAGTGGACCATGAGTATCTGTTTAATGTGATGTCTGTGTTTGGATTTGGGGAAAGGATTTTGACCTATGTGAAGATGTTGTATGCTGGGGCGTCATGTATGGTCAAGGTGGGAGGGGGACTCAGTAGGCCAGTCTGGATGAGACGGGGAATTAGACAAAGATGCCCTCTATTGAGGCAGTTATATACACTTGCCATTGAGCCTTTTTTGGGCCTGCTACAAAGGAGACTGCAGGGAGTGTGCTGGACAGACATGGGTGTGTTGACAGGCATAGCAGTGTCAGCGTACGCAGATTACATTTCTGTGATGGTCAGGATATGCAGGCACTAGAGACGAGTCTGAAGGTGTACGAGGGAGCTTTGTCAGCTAAGGTAAACTGGAGCAAAAGCAAAGCTTTGTTATGTGGGGCATGAAGGGATAGGGCCCTTCCTCTGCTTCCAGGGGGTTTGCAGTGGGGTTGTGAAGGGCTTAACATTTTGGGGGTGTACCTGGGCTCGGAGAGGTGGTTCAGGAAGAACTGGCAGGGGCTGTCACTGGCAGTGGTGTCAAGACTGGCCAAGTGGAGCTGGCTCCTGTCCCAAGTGTCATATAGAGAGAGGGTGCTGATAACCAACAACCTGGTGGCATCTTCCCTGTGTCCGCTGGTCTTCTCGCTGGATTTTTCCTGGTCGGGCCATCACTGGCTAAGTGCGGCAGTGTTGTACATGTCCGTCCACAAAGGAGGAACTGGAGAGCAGGGAGGCTGCTTTCAGACTAAAGGCGGCGCAGAGACTGCTGTACCATACTGATGTCGACTGGAGGGAACCAGCATGCGCGCTGCTGAGGAGAGCTGGAGGATTAGGGTTGGACCAGCAGCTGTTCCTCATGAAGCTGGAGAGGCTGAGTACAGCAGGTCTCTCAGACTTTCACTCTGCGTTGTTGAGGCCCTGGCAGCTATTAAGGCCCACACGAGAAGGGGGTGTGGAGCCTTGGCTGTGGGTGTGGGAGGAGCCTATCTTCCACAATCCAGCCATCCCTTTGAGATCGGTTCAGTCAGCCACCCTGAAGAAGCGACTGACCACAGCGGGTTTACTAAGGCTGGGTGACCTGCGACTGCTGGGAGAGAAGAGGTGGAAAACCACGGAAGTCCTGGCACAACAAACACAGGAATAACGTTTCTCAGGCTGCTGGAGAGATTCCTGGAGGAGAACCAGGAGGCACTGTCTGAGCCGGTAAGGGAGGTGTTTGAGCGGCCAAAGGGGGAGGGGCCACCAATGTTTCCGCCACTGCAGGTGACGGCAGAGACTGGGGACTGGCAAGTGGGTCTGGAGGACTTGTTAGATTTGAACACTCCGAGCCTGGGGGAGTTTGAAGGGGTGGGAGGTAAAACCCTCTACAACCTCTGTGTTTAGGTAAGGAACATTAGGAGCCTAACAGGAGTGAAGGCACATCAGTGGCAGGGATTATGTGGGGCGGATAGTATGGTGGGTTTTAGATGGAGGGGGCTCTACAAACCCCCAGTACCAAAGAGGTCAGGGGACCTTCAGTGGAGGGTTCTACATGGAGCCCTGGCCACTAACAGCTGGTTGGCACGCGTTGAACCAGAAGTCGGGCAGGGGTGTCCTTTCTGTGTTATGAGTGAAACTGTGATTCATGTGTTATCTATGTTTTCCAGGTTAATGCCATTAATGTCTCTATTGGAACGTCTGTGTGAGAGTTTGGGGGTGGGTTTTACTGCTGGGATGTTTATAATGGGGTACAGGTATTCGAATAAGGAGAAGGCCAAATGTGTTTTGTTGAATTTTCTGTTTGCTCAGGCAAAGTTGGCTATTTGGCTAACAAGGAGGAACAGGGTCAAAGGTGGAGGGATAACATACCCTTTACTATTATTCAATGGGATGGTCTCTGTGCGCCTTAGGGTGGAATTTGAATTCTATAAAATGATAAAAAGTGTGTAGATGTTTCTGGAGATATGGTGTGTCGGTGGGGGGCTGTCTGTATAGCTGCGGAAGTGTTTTGGATATACGGTTGTAGAAGTGGTGAGGTTTTGGTTATTTTAATGTGTGGTGTTGTATCGTGGGGTAGAGGGCAAGGTGAGTATGGTACATGTATGCAGCACTGGATATATTTTGATGTTTTATTTTAAAACTTCTTCGGGATCGGTGTCCCTTCCACGGGACGGTTGAGCTAACGTAGGCTAATGCGATTAGCATGAGGTTGTAAGTAACAAGAAAATATACCAGGACATAGACATATCTGATATTGGCAGAAAGCTTAAATTCTTGTTAATCTAACTGCACTGTCCAATTTACAGTAGCTAATATAGTGAAATAATACCATTCTATTGTTTGGGGAGAGTGCACAATTTTGAAAATGAAAAGTTATTCATAAACAAATTAGGCACATTTGGTCAGTCTTGATACAATATTTTGAACAGAAATACAATGGTTCATTGGATCAGTCTAAAACTTTAGACATGCCATCTAGTGGATTCAATCTAGCAACCTTTCGGTTACTGGCCCAACGCTCTAACCACTAGGCTACCTGCCAAGACAAAAAGTCAAACATCTCTGTCTGTCTGTCTGTCTGTCTGTCTGTCTGTCTGTCTGTCTGTCTGTCTGTCTGTCTGTCTGTCTGTCTGTCTGTCTGTCTGTCTGTCTGTCTGTCTGTCTGTCTGTCTCTCTATCTGTTTCTGTCTGTCTGTCTCTCTATCTGTTTCTGTCTGTCTGTCTGTCTGTCTGTCTGTCTGTCTGTCTGTCTGTCTGTCTGTCTGTCTGTCTGTCTGTCTGTCTGTCTGTCTGTCTGTCTGTCTGTCTGTCTGTCTGTCTGTCTGTAACCCGATTGTGAGTGTGTTTGTTTTGTGGATTCCTCTCATTCTAAAGCATTTGATTCCATCAATATTTGACAGAAACTTCACCTTACAGACACTTTGAGATGTATGCCAGCTGAAACACACTCCAGTAGGGAATTAACACTTGAATAATAGCCGCAAGGAAGTGTAATGGGTGTGGGATCCCACCCCCCTTTCCCTCCCTCCCTCCTTCCCCTTGCAGTAACACTTTACACTCGCTCTCTCCCTCTTGAAAACTGATGCTGTTGAGTACACAAGATAAATGTATCCCTGGAGATTCCAGAGCTTTCCTTTTTATAACCGAGGCTTTTGTTGCTGTCACTTTTACGAGAGAGATCTGCAACTCATTCTGTCCTTCTTCCCCGCTCGCTCTGAAAGTCAGAGATACCCTGGCCTTGTGGGATGCTACTGAAGAAGTGATTCGCTCCTCTGCCATCGATGCTAGTAGGGAACCGCTCGGAATTGGAGGCCATGGGTCTGACTGAGCTAACTCAGATTTTACACTGGCCGCCAGAGGGACAGACGGACTCTCTTTCTCTCTATCTTTCTCTCCCATCCCATTGTCACTGGCCATAAATACCTTTTCATCAATTGCTCAATCCTATTTCGAAAATGGATTGTGTACATTGCCATCTAAATGCCTTGTGTGACTCAGGCTGAATTGCTCACGTACTAGATTATTGTCACTTTGGCCTGGCGAGCCATCTCTGAATCAGTAGTATTCAATCTATTTCACATTTCTCAGTTGTTAGATTTTTTTAAAGTGAGGTATTACTGTGTTGATAAAATACTGTTGATGATAGTAGTGACATCCAGCTGGTCTTCCTATTGATTCGATTTGACAAATGAAAAGGAGAGGAGCGGCGGTGGAGTCATCTCCTCACCACGACTTTTCCCTCAGCCCAACCTACTTCTCTGCAGATGTAAGGGAACCAATAACTCTGAGGGGAGAGGCGGGCCGGGGCCGGGGCCGGGAGAGGTGCATGAAAAAAAGTTCATAAAGGGAACATGGGCGTTGGTGGTAGGATCCAACTGTTAGAGAAATCAGACTAAACACGAATTTGAGAAGCAGTGGTACAGTCAGTAAACGTTTAAAGATAACATTTCTATCCCCTTTTGATTTAATGAAGGCGCCACATGGTGCGTGGTACAATACCGCAGCAACATTTGCACCTGGCAGAATAGTAACGACAAGTAGCTTGTACACCTCCAGCAGGCTGAGGGCATGGTAAAACTGGGAGAGAGATGGGCCTCCAGCAGGCTGAGGGCATGGTAAAACTGGGAGAGAGATGGGCCTCCAGCAGGCTGAGGGCATGGTAAAACTGGGAGAGAGATGGGCCTCCAGCAGGCTGAGGGCATGGTAAAACTGGGAGAGAGATGGGCCTCCAGCAGGCTGAGGGCATGGTAAAACTGGGAGAGAGATGGGCCTCCAGCAGGCTGAGGGCATGGTAAAACTGGGAGAGAGATGGGCCTCCAGCAGGCTGAGGGCATGGTAAAACTGGGAGAGAGATGGGCCTCCAGCAGGCTGAGGGCATGGTAAAACTTGGAGAGAGATGGACCTCCAGCAGGCTGAGGGCATGGTAGAACTGGGAGAGAGATGGGCCTCCAGCAGGCTGAGGGCATGGTAAAACTGGGAGAGAGATGGACCTCCAGCAGGCTGAGAGCATGTTAAAACTGGGAGAGAGATGGGCCTCCAGCAGGCTGAGGACATGGTAAAACTGGGAGAGAGATGGGGGTGTGTAAGGAGACTGGTGGGGGTGTGTAATGAGAGAGATGGGGGGTGTAAGGAGAGAGATTGGAGTGTGTAAGGAGAGTAATGGGGGTGTGTAAGGAGAGTGATGGGGTTGTATCATGAGAGAGATGGGGGTGTGTAATGAGAGAGATGGGGATGTGTAATGAGAGAGATGGAGGTGTGTAAGGAGAGTGATGGGGTTGTATCATGAGAGAGATGGGGGTGTGTAATGAGAGAGATGGGGATGTGTAATGAGAGAGATGGAGGTGTGTAAGGAGAGAGATGGGGGTGTGTAAGGAGAGAGATGGGGGTGTGTAATGAGAGAGATGGGGGTGTGTAATGAGAGAGATGGGGGTGTGTAAGGAGAGAGATGGGGATGTGTAATGAGAGAGATGGAGGTGTGTAAGGAGAGTGATGGGGGTGTATCATGAGAGAGATGGGGGTGTGTAAGGATAGCGATGGGGGTGTGTAATGAGAGTGATGGGGGTGTGTAATGAGAGTGATGGGGGTGTGTAATGAGAGAGATGGGGGTGTGTAAGGAGAGTGATGGGGGTGTATAATGAGAGTGATGGGGGTGTGTAAGGATAGCGATGGGGGGGTGTAATGAGAGAGATGCGGGTGTGCAATGAGAGTGATGGGGGTGTGTAATGAGAGTGATGGGGATGTGTAATGAGAGAGATGGGGGTGTGTAATGAGAGAGATGGGGGTGTGTAATGAGAGAGATGGGGGTGTGTAATGAGAGAGATGGGGGTGTGTAATGAGAGAGATGGGGGTGTGTAAGGAGAGTGATGGGGGTGTGTAATGAGAGAGATGGGAGTGTGTAAGGAGAGTGATGGGGGTGTGTAAGGAGAGTGATGGGGGTGTGTAATGAGAGAGATGGGGGTGTGTAATGAGAGAGATGGGAGTGTGTAATGAGAGAGATGGGAGTGTGTAATGAGAGTGATGGGGGTGTGTAATGAGAGAGATGGGAGTGTGTAAGGAGAGAGATGGGGGTGTGTAAGGAGAGTGATTTTCACATATTTATTAAAAATAAAAACAGAAATACCATATTTACATAAATATTCTGACTCTTTACGATGAGACTGGAAATTGAGCTCAGATTTGATCTTAATTGGAGTCCACCTGTGGTAAATTCAATTGATTGGACATGATTTGGAAAGGCCCATATCTGTCTTTTCAAGCTCTCACAGTTGACAGTGCATGTCAAAGCAAAAACTAAGCCATGAGGTCGAAGGAGTTTCCGTAGAGCTCCGAGACAGGATTGTGTCAAGGCACAAATCTGGGGAAGGGTACCAAAACATTTCTGCAGCATTGAAGGTCCCCACAGTGGCCTCCATCATTCTTAAATGGAAAAAGTTTGGAACCATCAAGACTGTTCCTAGAGCTGGCCGCCCAGCCAAACTGAGCAATCGGGGGAGACGGGCCTTTGTCAGGGAGGTGACCAAGAATCCAATGGTCACTCTGACAGAGCTCCAAAGTTCCTCTGTGGAGATGGGAGAACCTTCCAGAAGGACAACCATCTCTGCAGTACTCCACCAATCAGGTCTTTGTGGTAGAGTGGGCAGACGGAAGTCGCTTCTCAGTAAAAGTCACATGACAGCACGCTTGTATTTTGCCAAAAGGCACCTAAAGGACTCAGACCATGAGAAACAAGATCCTCTGGACTGATAAATCAAGATTGAACTCTTTGGCCTGAATACCAAGCGTCACATCTGGAGGAAACCTGGCACCATCCCTACGGTGAAGCATGGTGGTGGCAGCATCATGGTGTGGGGATGTTTTTCAGTGGCAGGGACTGAGAGACTAGTCAGGATCGAGGAAAAGATAAACGGAGCAAAGTACAGAGAGATCCTTGATGAAAACCTGCTCCAGAGCGCTCAGGACCTTAGACTGGGGCGAAGGTTCACCTTCCAACAGGACAACAACTCTAAGCACACAGCCAAGAAAACGCATGAGTGGCTTCGGGAAAAGTCTCTAAATGTCCTTGAGTGGTCCAGAAAGAGCCCGGACTTGAACCCGATCGTACATCTCTGGAGAGACTTGAAAATAGCTGTGCAGTGACGCTCCCCATCCAACCTGACAAAGCTTGAGAGGATCTGAAGAGAAGAATGGGAGAAACTACCCAAATACAGGTGTGCCAAGCTTGTAGGGTCATAACCAAGAAGACTTGAGGCTGTAATTGCTGCCAAAGGTGCTTAAACAAAGTTCTGAGTAAAGGGTGTGATATTTCATATTTTTTATTTTTTATTAAAACCATGTGGTTGATGTATTTGATACCAATCCACTAATTCTGCTCAGGTCATTAACACGAGCCCGTTCTCCCCAATAAAGGTGCCACCAACATACCTGTGGTATGTATCTATGCATGAGTTCAGGGAGATAAGCAGTTATGCAAATTAGTTAGTGAGACATGTGGAGTTTGGACCACCCCAGTGGAATGTCCTATAGCAGCTGTGTTAATTCAATTGGTTAAGAGTGAAGTCGCCCCTAGAATGATGACTTCTGCATTTTCCTCACCAACGGTTAAGGTTAGGATTGGGGGAGAGGGAAGCTTATCCTACCTAGATCTGTACCTAGGGGGAAACAGTGCTCTAGGAGGTGAGCCCCTCTCGTTGTGTTGTTTTACCACAGTTCTCCACTAAATCATATTTTCATCCCAGTGAATCTCTAGTGCTCTTCTGTGGGCGGAATCTACCCATGACTCATAGAGAGACCTGGGCTCCAGAGCATTCCTGATCCTCCTCCTCCTTGTCACTCTCTCTCTTCCATTCATCTTCTTCAGCCCCAGCACCTTCCTCCCCCTCTCTTTCTCTCCCACCATCCACTCCTTCGCCCTCTCTCTTTCTCTCTCTCTCTCCCTCTCTCTCAGGAAGTGGAGATAAAACAACGGTGTATATATGGTATTTACACACATGTGACCCGATTCAGGAAAATAGGCGTATGTTGCAAGTCACGACTTCATAGGAGCGCTGTTTGAACGTAAAACATTTTTTTTATCAAGCTGCGTTTTTTGCCAGAAATGCCTTCTCGAACATGTGAATTTTCATGTGCCGTAATATCAAACGTGTATGCCATCTGTAAATACGAATAAAATGGTTAAATTACGAGCCTAGTTGGTTTAGCCACAGAAAAAGAAAGCAACCTTCCCGCTAGCCATGATTGGTTTGGATTGGTCTGCCATATAGCACGTATCTGTCTATTGGAGCTGGTCAGTATGTCTAGGTAATCGTGTCAAACGCAGCTTTTTTATAAATGTATCATGTAGTGAAACTGCATAAGCCTAATGTCAAGATAAAGTGTACTGTTAGCTAACTAAAGTTAGCTGGCTGGCTCGCTAGCTAACGTTATGTGTATGCTCTCCACTTTCTGGAGGACCGAGATTTGAAATCAGTGGAATTCGAGTATGATAGCTAAGGAGATGGAGAAAACACCAGTCTGGATTACATCGTCAAACTAAGGGCAACCCTGCATGGCATCAGACAGGAGACTCGTCCAACCATGATGTATACTGGTAAGATAGTCTAGCCAGCTAAATTTTCAGATATTACACATTTCTAATTTTACAGAAAGTGGTTTCATTTCAAGTGTACCATTAGCTAGCTAACGTTAGCTGGCTGGGTCGCTAGCTAGCGTTGTGTATGATCTTATTCTTCGTATCTCAGACACATTTTCTTGACTAGTTATAGCCATAGAACCTGGTTGGTTAGCTACCTGCAGATTCTTGCAGGGAGTAATGTCATGAGTTGTGATTATGGTCCATTGTTTAGCTAGCTAGCTACATGTCTTACAAAAGACTCCACTCTAATTTTGACAAAGTATTTTCATTTCAAGTTAGTGTACTGTTAGCTAGCTAGCTAACATTAGCTGGATGGCTCATTAACTAACGTTACGTCATGAGTTGGGATTCATTGTTTACCTAGCTAGCTATCTATCTACATTTCTAAACAAAAGACTCTCGTCTTCGTGTGAGAGAGCGCAGAATAACTGATGCACTTTTGAACGCTCAACACCTCCCTCTGCAACTGGATCCTAAACTTCCTGACGGGCCACCCCCAGGTGGTCAGGGTAGGTAACAACACATCCTCAACACAGGGGCCCCTCATCCTCAATACGGGGGCCCCTCAGGAGTGCGTGCTCAGTCCCCTCCTATACTCCCTGTTCATTCATGACTGCACGGCCAGGCACGACTCCAATACCATCATTAAGTTTGCTGATGACACAGGAGTGGTAGACCTGATCACTGACAAGGATGAGACTGCCTATAAGGAGGAGGTCAGAGACCTGACAGTGTGGTGCAAGGACAACAACCTCTCCCTCAACGTGATCAAGACAAAGGAGATGATTGTGGACTACAGGAAAAGGAGGACCGAGCACGCCCCCATTCTCATTGATGGGGCTGTAGTGGAGCAGGTTGAGAGCTTCAAGTTCCTTGGTGTCCACATAAACAACAAACTAACATGGTCCAAGCACACAAAGACAGTCGTGAAGATGGCATGACAAAACCTATTCCCCCTCAGGAGACTGCATGGGTCCTCAGATCCTCAAAAGGTTTGTAAGAATATGTTGAAGATAAATACACAACGCAGAGACAGAGTACGAGAGGTCAAGAGGACGAGAGTCAATAGAGTACTAACGACCAATGGAAAATGTGTTTTCTCTGTAATAGGGAATTATTGATCAATGGTTCAGAGACATGGGAGGAAAATGTCTTCTGAAATAGGGTACTTGTTATTTGGCCATAGGCTAATTTTATTGCAAGGAATACTAATTGGTCAACCACAGGCTAGGGCTGGGTTATAAAGCCATATGCTGTCCCTTTGTTCTGGGGAGATAATCACAGGAGAGAAGCACAGGAGAGAATCACTGGGGCGGCCTAGTGGTTAGAGCGTTGGACTAGTAACCGAAAGGTTGCAAGATCAAATCACTGACCTGACAAGGTAAACATTTGTCATTCTACCCCTGAACAAGGCAGGTAACAAGGCTGTCATTGAAAATAAGAATTTGTTCTGACCTGCCTTGTGTTGTTAAATAAATAGAAAATAGAAAATCACAGGGGAGAATGACCATCTACCTACCTGTATGATCTGTTCTCTTTGAATAAACCTAATTTCCTACCCCTGATTTGCTTTGGCGTTTGTGTTATTGATGCCGCCATCAATAAAAGACAGTACTGTGCAGCCATCTTCATCAACCTGGCCAAGGCTTTCGACTCTGTCAATCACCGTATTCTTATCGGCAGACTCAACAGCCTTGGTTTCTCAAATGACTGCCTCGCCTGGTTCACCAACTACTATGATAACGTTTAGTACCTCGAGCATGGCTGAGGTGCACCCGCGACCAGCTCGGAAACCAGATTGCACAGCGGAGAAGGTACGGTGGGATTCGAAATGGTCAGTTATCTGTTTGTTAACTTGGCTTTCGAAGACTTTAGAAAGGCAGGGCAGGATGGATATAGGTCTGTAACAGTTTGGGTCTAGACATCAGGGTTAGCAGAGTGTGCTAAAGCAGTGAGTAAAACAAACTTAGGGAGGAGGCTTCTGCATGAAACCAAGGCTTTTACGGTTACAGAAGTTAACAAACGAGAGCGCCTGGGGACACACAGGGCCTGGGTTAACCTCTACATCACCCGAGGAACAGAGGAGGAGTAGGATGAGGGTACGGCTAAAGGCTATCAAAACTGGTCGTCTAGTGCATTGCGGACAGAGAATAAAAGGAGCAGATTTCTGGGCGTGGTAGGATAGATTCAGGGCATAATGTACAGACGGGTATGGTAGGGTGCGGGTACAGTGGAGGTAAACCTAGGCATTGAGTTACGATAAGAGAGGTTGCATCTCTGGACGCACTAGTTATGCTGGGTGAGGTCACCGCATGTGTGGAAGGTGGGACAAAAGAGGAACACAACAGGCATGTTGTGTGGGACGAGGGGCTCCGCAGTGAACTAAAACAATTATAACTACCTTAAACAACCGTATACAAGGCATATTGACATTAGAGAGAGACACAAAGCGAGGCATAAAGCAATCACATGTGTTGATTGGGAGAGCTAGCTAAGACAACAACGAGTAAGACAACAACAGCTAATCAGCTAAGACAACGACAACAGGTAAAATGGCGATGAATGGGCAGAGAGGGTCAGTTAACTACACACAAGGCCTGAGTTAGAGGCTGGGGCCGACAGATAAACAAAATAAACAAAATGGAGTACCGTGATTAATGAACAGTCCAGCAGGCATCAGCTATGTAGCCAAGTGATCATATGGTCCAGTGAACAGTAATAGATGAAACAGGGAAGCCGCTAGGTAGTCCTTACTACGCTAGCAAGCGGGAGACACGGCGTTTAAAAAAAGTTAGCAGGCCGGGGCTAGTAGAAGCTTCTTCACCGACGTCCGCCAAAGGCCGGTTGAGGGCACAACGGATGGAATTACGTCGGCAGACCAGTCGTGATGGATCGGCGGGGCTCCGTGTCGACAAAGGGTCCAGGCCAGTTGTCAAAAGAGGTATTGTAGCTGGAGTAACTTTGTTTGCTAGCCGGGAGATGCGCCTAGCTCGAGGCTAACTGGTGCTAGCTTCGGGACAAGGGCATTAGCCACTATAGCCACTCGATAGCAGCTAGCTAGCTGCGATGATCCGATGCAAAGGTCCAGAGCTTACGGCAAGAATCCGGTGATTTAGTGGAGTGACCATAGGGTCCACTGAGCAGGCCGGGAGATGGGCCTGGCTCAAGGCTAGCTTCGGGGCTGGGCCACTCAGTAGCAGCTAGCTAGCTGCGATGATCAGGAGTAATGGTCCAGGGCTTACGGCAGGAATCCGGTATTGTAGTGGAGAAAAACAGTCCGGTATGCTCAGGGTTGATATCGTACTGTACAGACTGGCAGACTGGCGAGTATTATCCAGGCTAAAAGCGCCTGGTGTCTGTGCTAAAGGTAAAGGCAGTGCTAAAGCTAGTAGCTAATTAGCTGGTTAGCCTCTGATGGAGGTTCTGGCTATAAGGTCTAAAAATAGCAGATCCGTATCACATTGGGTGAGGCGGGTTGCCGGAAGGTATATTTAATTTAAAAATGGAAAAAGAGATTGAAATACATTGAAATATATACGAAAAAAGACGAAAAAACTACATTTACACGGGACAATGACATACAACGTCTGCACTGCTACGCCATCCTAGATGATCAAATGGCTACTCAGACCATTTGCATTACCCCCCCCCCCCCCCGACGCTGCCGCTACTCTCTGTTATTATCTACGCAGAGCCACTTTAATAACTCTACCTAATTACATAATTACCTCAATTACCTCGACACCGGTGTCCCCCGCACATTGACACACTGACTCTGTACCTGTACCCCCTGTATATAGCCCCGCTATTGTTATTTTCTGCTGCTCTTTAACTATTTGCTATTTTTATCTCTTACTTTTTTAGGGATTTTCTTAAAACTGCATTGTTGGTTAAGGGCTTGTAAGTCAGCATTTCACTGTAAGGTCTCACCTGTTGTATTCGGCGCATGTGACAAATACAATTTGATTTGATTTGCAGTCACCAACGCTCTGGATAACATAATAGCCTTACCAGCTCTGCTAGGGGTGAGTAATGTTCAGTGAGCTGTTCTCTCTCTCTCTTATATGTCTGGAAGTAGCTGGCAAGTTATTAGAGAACACATGGATCAAACCTTAAAGAGACAGGTGGGGCTAAGGCTTAAGAGGGTGTGAACAATGGTGAATGGGTGTAGACAAAGAAGGGCTCTCCAATAGTATTACCAAAACATTGAAAGACGGTTTTCTCAAAAGTGAGTTTACAAGTTGATCAACTTTCAAAGCAGAATTACTTTCTATTGTTTCCTCAAATGCAATGTATGCTATACCATTTTGTAGCTCTGAGTCTCTACTTTTTTCCACTGTAAAAAAACAGAAAATCAAATGTTGCTACATAAGATCGAATCCAGGTGGTGAGTCACATATGAAAAACTCACTAACTGGTGAAATTGATTAAATGTATCATAAGCAATCTAGATGATGCTAGATAAACAAACAGCTTAGACACTCCATACAACGTGTTATACCTGGTAACGCTAGCCATGCTAAATACGTTTTTTAATTTGGACAAATTATGATATCTTAAAGCTACAGTTTGTCATTTCTAAGATTATTTCAAATATCAAAGAAAAAATATGAGGCTAACCTCAGATATAGACCATCCTAAAAATACCAAGGCACTCACATTGGCCACTGCCAACACGTTTCAGACAATCACCCTGAAATCAGCACACCTTATTGCCCGCAGTACATGGTATTGAACAACAGCTTCTCCATACATCCTCTCTGGGGCGTATACAGCCTGGCTCAAACACCTACTGATGACAGAGATAAGAAGGCAGTGGGCCTGTGTCCCTCCAGGCTTTTCTTGTCCAAGTCACCAGCTGGAGAGGAGGAAACCATCGTCCCTCATCAATCTCTACCTTCTGTACCTCTCAGTCTCACGTACGGCTGCAACGCTAAGGGGGCTGAGAACTGAATTACAAAATGGCAACTGCCCGCACAGACAGGGATGACACATGAGACAGGAGAGCACGACTTACTAGGGCAGGGTTTGGAAAACTCAACCTTTACCCTAGGGCATGGTTAGGAAAACTCAACCTTTACCCTAAGGCATGGTTAGGAAAACTCAACCTTTACCCTAGTAGGGCAGGGTTAGGAAAACTCAACCTTTACCCTAGTGCAGGGTTAGGAAAACTCAACATTTACCCTAGGGCAGGGTTAGGAAAACTCAACCTTTACCCTAGGGCATGGTTAGGAAAACTCAACCTTTACTCTAGGGCAGGGTTAGGAAAACTCAACCTTACCCTAGTGCAGGGTTAGGAAAACTCAACCTTTACCCTAAGGCATTGTTAGGAAAACTCAACCTTTACTCTAGGGCAGGGTTAGGAAAACTCAACCTTTACCCTAGTGCAGGGTTAGGAAAACTCAACCTTTACCCTAAGGCATTGTTAGGAAAACTCAACCTTTACACTAGGGCAGGGTTAGGAAAACTCAACCTTTACCCTAGGGCAGGGTTAGGAAAACTCAACCTTTACCCTAGGGCAGGGTTAGGAAAACTCAACCTTTACCCTAGGGCATGGTTAGGAAAACTCAACCTATACCCCAGGGCATGGTTAGGAAAACTCAACCTTTACCCCAGGGCATGGTTAGGAAAACTCAACCTTTACCCCAGGGCAGGGTTAGGAAAACTCAACCTTTACCCCAGGGCATGGTTAGGAAAACTCAACCTTTACCCTAGGGCATGGTTAGGAAAACTCAACCTTTACCCTAGGGCAGGGTTAGGAAAACTCAACCTTTACCATAGGGCAGGGTTAGGAAAACTCAACCTTTACCCTAGGGCAGGGTTAGGAAAACTCAACCTTTACCCCAGGGCATGGTTAGGAAAACTCAACCTTTACCCCAGGGCAGGGTTAGGAAAACTCAACCTTTACCCTAGGGCATGGTTAGGAAAACTCAACCTTTACCCTAGGGCATAGTTAGGAAAACTCAACCTTTACCCTAGGGCAGGGTTAGGAAAACTCAACCTTTACCCTAGGGCAGGGTTAGGAAAACTCAACCTTTACCCTAGTAGGGCAGGGTTAGGAAAACTCAACCTTTACCCTAGTAGGGCAGGGTTAGGAAAACTCAACCTTTACCCCAGGGCAGGGTTAGGAAAACTCAACCTTTACCCTAGTAGGGCAGGGTTAGGAAAACTCAACCTTTACCCTAGGGCAGGGTTAGGAAAACTCAACCTTTACCCTAGTAGGGCAGGGTTAGGAAAACTCAACCTTTACCCTAGGGCAGGGTTAGGAAAACTCAACCTTTACCCCAGGGCATGGTTAGGAAAACTCAACCTTTACCCTAGGGCAGGGTTAGGAAAACTCAACCTTTACCCCAGGGCAGGGTTAGGAAAACTCAACCTTTACCCTAGGGCAGGGTTAGGAAAACTCAACCTTTACCCCAGGGCAGGGTTAGGAAAACTCAACCTTTACCCCAGGGCATGGTTAGGAAAACTCAACCTTTACCCTAGGGCAGGGTTAGGAAAACTCAACCTTTACCCCAGGGCAGGGTTAGGAAAACTCAACCTTTACCCTAGGGCAGGGTTAGGAAAACTCAACCTTTACCATAGGGCAGGGTTAGGAAAACTCAACCTTTACCCTAGTAGGGCAGGGTTAGGAAAACTCAACCTTTACCCTAGGGCAGGGTTAGGAAAACTCAACCTTTACCCCAGGGCAGGGTTAGGAAAACTCAACCTTTACCCCAGGGCAGGGTTAGGAAAACTCAACCTTTACCCTAGTAGGGCAGGGTTAGGAAAACTCAACCTTTACCCCAGGGCATGGTTAGGAAAACTCAACCTTTACCCTAGGGCATGGTTAGGAAAACTCAACCTTTACCCTAGGGCAGGGTTAGGAAATCTCCACATGTGCCCTAGGGCAGGGTTAGGAAAACTCAACCTTTACCCTAGGGCAGGGTTAGAAAAACTCAACCTTTACCCTAGGGCAGGGTTAGGAAAACTCAACCTTTACCCCAGGGCAGGGTTAGGAAAACTCAACCTTTACCCCAGGGCATGGTTAGGAAAACTCAACCTTTACCCTAGGGCAGGGTTAGGAAAACTCAACCTTTACCCCAGGGCAGGGTTAGGAAAACTCAACCTTTACCCTAGGGCAGGGTTAGGAAAACTCAACCTTTACCATAGGGCAGGGTTAGGAAAACTCAACCTTTACCCTAGTAGGGCAGGGTTAGGAAAACTCAACCTTTACCCTAGGGCAGGGTTAGGAAAACTCAACCTTTACCCCAGGGCAGGGTTAGGAAAACTCAACCTTTACCCCAGGGCAGGGTTAGGAAAACTCAACCTTTACCCTAGTAGGGCAGGGTTAGGAAAACTCAACCTTTACCCCAGGGCATGGTTAGGAAAACTCAACCTTTACCCTAGGGCATGGTTAGGAAAACTCAACCTTTACCCTAGGGCAGGGTTAGGAAATCTCCACATGTGCCCTAGGGCAGGGTTAGGAAAACTCAACCTTTACCCTAGGGCAGGGTTAGAAAAACTCAACCTTTACCCTAGGGCAGGGTTAGGAAAACTCAACCTTTACCCCAGGGCATGGTTAGGAAAACTCAACCTTTACCCCAGGGCATGGTTAGGAAAACTCAACCTTTACCCTATGGCATGGTTAGGAAAACTCAACCTTTACCCTAGGGCAGGGTTAGGAAATCTCCACATGTGCCCTAGGGCAGGGTTAGGAAAACTCAACCTTTACCCTAGGGCAGGGTTAGGAAAACTCAACCTTTACCCTAGGGCAGGGTTAGGAAAACTCAACCTTTACCCTAGGGCAGGGTTAGGAAAACTCAACCTTTACCCTAGGGCAGGGTTAGGAAAACTCAACCTTTACCCTAGGGCAGGGTTAGGAAAACTCAACCTTTACCCTAAGGCATGGTTAGGAAAACTCAACCTTTACCCTAGGGCAGGGTTAGGAAATCTCCACATGTGCCCTAGGGCAGGGTTAGGAAATCTCCACATGTGCCCTAGGGCAGGGTTAGGAAATCTCCACATGTGCCCTAGGGCAGGGTTAGGAAAACTCCACATGTGCCCTAGGGCAGGGTTAGGAACAAAGGACGCTTTGAAGAGCTTTGGCTAAAAAGCTCTTCAAAGCTCTTTTTGAAAAAAGAGAGGGAGAAAAATAGAGAGCGAAATAGAGAGAAACCTCTTCAAACAGAGCAGCAGTTCCAAGGGACATATTTGCACACTGATTTGAAACATGGTCAGGGCAGCGGAGAAGAGAGGAAGAAGGAGGACGGGTGGAGGGATGATGAAAAGGGAGGGGTGGCGGGGCTCCTGTGGTAATTATGTATAAGGAGTCATCCTTTCAGTCAACTGGCAGTGTGCCAGAACTGTAGCTCTGCTGATTCCTCTAAAACTGGCTGCCATTTCAATCTCAGCCTCTCCACACTGCAAACATTGAGTGACATAATCATTTCCCGCAGATCCGACAGCGATCAAAAACCCCAATCGCATGTAAAACTATTGGCCTCTTGGTGTTTGATGGAATGCTTGACTTTCAGTCCCTTACCATGCATGAGCACCAAGACAGAGGAAGAGAGAGAGGGGGGGGAGGGAGAGCAGTGGGGAAAGAGAGAGGAAGGAAGAGAGAGGGGGAGGGAGAGCAGTGGGGAAAGAGAGAGGAAGGAAGAGAGAGGGGGAGGGAGAGCAGTGGGGAAAGAGAGAGCAAGAAAGAGAGAGCAAGATGAAAAACTAGACGATGAACGACAGACAATTTTTCTTAGAAAGGGAGAGAGGGAGAGAAAGAGAGTGAGAGGGAGAGAGGGAGAGAGTAAAGGAGAGAGGGGAGAGAGAGAGAGAGGGAGAGAGGGACTGAGTAAAGGAGAGAGGGGAGAGAGGGAGAGAGTAAAGGAGAGAGGGGAGAGAGTAAAGGAGAGAGGGGAGAGAGTAAAGGAGAGAGGGAGAGAGGGGAGAGGGCGAGAAGGAGAGAGGGGAGAGGGATAGAAGGAGAGAGGGGTGAGAGGGAGAGAGGGACTGAGTAAAGGAGAGAGGGGAGAGAGGGAGAGAGTAAAGGAGGGAGAGGAGAGAGGGAGAGAAGGACTGAGTAAAGGAGAGAGAGGGAGAGAGGGAGAGAGTAAAGGAGAGAGGGAGAGAGTGAGTGTGTAAAGGAGAGGGGAGAGAGAAGGAGTGAGTAAAGGAGAATGGAGAGAGAAGGATTGAGTAAAGGAGAGGGGAGAGAGAGGGAGAGAGTAAAGGAGAGGGGAGAGAGGGAGAGAGTAAAGGAGGGAGAGAGGGAGAGAGTAAAGGAGAGAGAGAGGGAGAGAGTAAAGGAGAGGGGAGAGAGGGAGAGAGTAAAGGAGAGATGGGAGAGAGTAAAGGAGAGGGGATACAGAGAGCGAGTAAAGGAAAGAGGGGAGAGAGGGAGAGAGTAAAGGAGAGGGGAGACAGAGAGAGGGTAAAGGAGAGAGGGAGAGAGTAAAGGAAAGAGGGGAGAGAGTAAAGGAGAGAGGGGAGAGAGGGAGAGAGTAGAGGAGAGAGGGGGTGAGAGTAGAGGAGAGAGGGGAGAGAGGGAGAGAGTAAAGGAGAGAGGGGAGAGATGGAGAGATTAAAGGAAAGAGGGGAGAGAGTAAAGGAGAGAGGGGAGAGAGGGAGAGAGTAGAGGAGAGAGGAGAGAGAGTGTGAGAGTAGAGGAGAGAGGGAGAGAGTAAAGGAGAGAGGGAGAGAGTAAAGTAGAGAGGGTCGAGAGGGAAGAAGCTATTAGAGAAGAGAAAAGGGAACGGATTAATGGAGCAACAGAGACGTGAGAGACGGCTGAGCAGGTTACCCAAGCTACTTAACTGTCTTCTTCTAGTTAAAAGCTACAACAAAATATCTACTCCACAACTCAGCAGAAACGCTGTTTATTCATAATTTAATTTGCAAATGTTTTAAACGCGTAATCACACAGCGTGATGTTTCCCAAACAAACAACCAACACACACACCACTCTACAAAGACACACACCACTTTACAAGGACACACACCACTCTACAAGGACACACACCGCTCTACAAAGATACACACCGCTCTACAAAGATACACACCACTCTACAAAGACACACACCACTCTACAAAGATACACACCACTCTACAAAGACACACACCACTACAAAGATACACACCACTCTACAAAGATACACACCACTCTACAAAGATACACACCACTCTACAAAGACACACACCACTCTACAAAGACACACACCACTCTACAAAGATACACACCACTCTACAAAGACACACACCACTCTACAAACACACACACCACTCTACAAAGATACACACCACTCTACAAAGACACACACCACTCTACAAAGATACACACCACTCTACAAAGATACACACCACTCTACAAAGATACACACCACTCTACAAAGATACACACCACTCTACAAAGATACACACCACTCTACAAAGATACACACCACTCTACAAAGATACACACCACTCTACAAAGATACACACCACTCTACAAAGATACACACCACTCTACAAAGACACACACCACTCTACAAAGACACACACCACTCTACAAAGATACACACCACTCTACAAAGAAACACACCACTCTACACAGATACACACCACTCTACACAGATACACACCACTCTACAAAGATACACACCACTCTACACAGATACACACCACTCTACAAAGACACACACCACTCTACAAAGACACACACCACTCTACAAAGATACACACCACTCTACAAACACACACACCACTCTACAAAGATACACACCACTCTACAAAGATACACACCACTCTACAAACACACACACCACTCTACAAACACACACACCACTCTACAAAGACACACACCACTCTACAAAGACACACACCACTCTACAAAGACACACACCACTCTACAAAGATACACACCACTCTACAAAGATACACACCACTCTACAAAGATACACACCACTCTACACAGATACACACCACTCTACACAGATACACACCACTCTACAAAGATACACACCACTCTACACAGACACACACCACTCTACAAAGATACACACCACTCTACACAGATACACACCACTCTACAAAGATACACACCACTCTACAAACACACACACCACTCTACAAAGATACACACCACTCTACAAAGATACACACCACTCTACAAACACACACACCACTCTACAAACACACACACCACTCTACAAACACACACACCACTCTACAAAGACACACACCACTCTACAAAGACACACACCACTCTACAAAGATACACACCACTCTACAAAGATACACACCACTCTACACAGATACACACCACTCTACACAGATACACACCACTCTACAAAGATACACACCACTCTACACAGACACACACCACTCTACAAAGATACACACCACTCTACACAGATACACACCACTCTACACAGATACACACCACTCTACACAGATACACACCACTCTACAAAGACACACACCACTCTACAAAGATACACACCACTCTACAAAGATACACACCACTCTACAAAGACACACACCACTCTACAAAGATACACACCACTCTACAAAGATACACACCACTCTACAAAGACACACACCACTCTACAAAGACACACACCACTCTACAAAGATACACACCACTCTACAAAGACACACACCACTCTACAAAGACACACACCACTCTACAAAGACACACACCACTCTACAAAGATACACACCACTCTACAAAGACACACACCACTCTACAAAGACACACACCACTTTAGTTGACTTAAAACCAATAACCTTAACTATGAAAACTCAAATTCATAAGATGATAAATATGTTAATTTTTTCTCCCGTTTTTTTTTCAAAAGCAGTCACAGTGGTGTGCATTGATGTCTATGACTTGTGTTTTTCACCTTCTTTTCTGCCAATAAATACAAATGGCGACACATTGTCGGGAGCTGGCTGAATGCCTTGCTGTGGCCTCTTTTCATCCTCTCTGTCAAATGTTTTCTGGAGTAGGAGGAGCTTTGGCATTATTGTGCTACTCAATAACACACTGTGTTTAGCCTCTGCCTGAAAATGAACGTGACATTGACATCGATGATGTTATTTGTTTCTGTGAGCACATTGTTGGCATTTTGTTGACGTGAAGATCTAAGAATGCACAGAGCACTTGACTTATTAGGCAACATTGGCTTGCTCTGCCTTTGTGCTGCTGCTAAATTGGATCACTAGAAGGTCTACTGTATAAACACTACCGGTTAAAAGTTTGGACACCTACTCATTCAAGGGTTTTTCTTTATTGCAGTTTTTTACAATCACTGTGGCACTAATTTCGGGAACCTTGATGTCATTTTTCAAAACTCTAGACACAAAACTCACAACCAATGATCAACATGCAAATTTTTCAAAACTCTAACACTTTTTCCAATTGCTTGGATACAATGCACATAAAGCTAAGATCATTTGTTCATTGAACTAAAATCACCTGTTCAAAATGACACAACTTAACATCAAAGTATTACCATTTCAAAATGCAATTCACAAATCTGAAATGACTGTCTATTCATTTCATTACAATGATCTAACTATCAATTGATACAACTGATCAAATGATAAGTAACTGTTGCATTACTCTTAATGCATAGTTTTATGGAAACTGACGAACAATATTCCATGTTTAGATCATGAAAGTTTCAGGATAACGAGATCCATTGACACCAATTACCGTGGATCATGAACCAATTGGACTACATTATCTATGGATGTAATATTTCATCATCATTCTTTATCAGACACTGTTTCTATGGTCCCATGTAGCACTTTTCCAGACCATGTTTTCAGATTTGACATTACTGTACACTCATCGGCCACTTTATTAGGTACACCTATCCATTACTGGGTAGGACCACTTTTGCCTCCACAGCAGCCTGAATTATTCACGGTGTTGTACGTTAAGAGATGCCCTTCTGCGCACCATTGTTTTAAATGGCTGTTATTTGAGCATGTGTGGCCTTTCTGTTAGCTTGAATGAGTCTGGACATTCTCCTCTGACCTCTCTCATTAACAAGGTGTTTTGCCCACAGAACTGCCGCTCACTGAATGTGTTGAGTTTATCGCACCATTCTCTGTAAACTCTAGAGACTGTAGTGAGTAAAAATCCCAGGAAGGCAGCTGTTTCTGAGATGCTGGAATCACCATGTGTGGCATCAACAATCATACCACGGTCAAAGTTGCTTAGATTACACATCTTGCCCATTCTAATGTTTGGTCGAACAACATCTAAAGCTCTCTACTCTCTATACTCTATATATTGAGTTGCAGGCAGCCACATGATTCGCTGTTCGAATAAAACCTTCCTTGATGAGCTAAATCAGGTCTGTAGAGCTGATGGCGTGACCTATGTCATTGTGAGGGATAATGTCAGGTTCCACCATGCTCAAATGGTGCAAGCATGGTTTCAGGCCCATCCACAATTTACCACCCTGTACTTACCCCCATACTCTCCTTTCCTAAAACCCGATTGAGGAATTTTTCTCCACATGGAGGTGGAAGGTATATGATAGGCGCCCTCACGAACAAGCCACACTTCTCCAGGCCATGGATGACGAATGCAATGACATCCCGGCAGACCAGTGTCAGGCCTGGATTCGCCCGAAGATTCTTCCCAAGATGTTTGGCTAATGAAAACATCCATTGTGATGTGGATGAGAACCTGTGGCCAAATCCACAAGACAGTTATTTGAACCAAAGATTCTGCAAGTGCAAGGTTTCTTTAAAGATATGAATGCACAATGCAATGTTTTGAACAGAGTTTTGAAAAATGAACACAAGGTTCTGAAATTAGTGCCAAAGTGATTGTTAAAAACTGTATTTACTATTTTCTACATTGTAGAAAACAATGAAAGCTGTTATCAGGGCATTGATGGCTGCATTGATGGCAGTATTGATGGCTGCATTGATGGCTGTATTGATGGCTGCATTGATGGCTGCATTGTTGGCTGTGTTGATGGCTGTGTTGATGGCTGTGTTGATGGCTGTATTGGTGGCTGTATTGATGGCTGCATTGATGGCTGTATTGATTTATTTATTTTCTACATTGTAGAAAACAATGAAAGCTGTTATCAGGGCATTGATGGCTGCATTGATGGCAGTATTGATGGCTGCATTGATGGCTGTATTGATGGCTGCATTGATGGCTGTATTGTTGGCTGTATTGATGGCTGTGTTGATGGCTGTGTTGATGGCTGTATTGGTGGCTGTATTGATGGCTGCATTGATGGCTGTATTGATGGCTGCATTGATGGCTGCATTGATGACTAGCTCACTGTATTCACTGGAACTGTGTCTCGTTGTGATCCATGTGGATTTATATGTTCAATGTTTCTGATGCTGAGACATCAAAAGCCTGGGGTGCTAGTGTGCGTGTGTGTGTGTGGGGGGGGGGGGGGGGGCTGTGTGTGTATGTACAGTATGTGTGTGTGTGTGTGTGTGTGTGTGTGTGTGTGTGTGTGTGTGTGTGTGTGTGTGTGTGTGTGTGTGTGTGTGTGAGGGGCTGTGTGTGTACAGTTTGAGTGTTTGATTGTGTGTGTGTGTGTGCGCGTGTGTGTGAGAGTGTGTGTGTGTGAGTGTGTGTGTGTGGGGGGGGCTGTGTGTGTATGCACAGTTTGAGTGTTTGTGTGTGTGTGTGCGTGTGTGTGTGAGTGTGTGTGTGAGTGTGCGTGTGAGTGTGTGTGTGAGTGTGTGTGTGGGGGGGGCTGTGTGTGTATGTACAGTTTGAGTGTTTGAGTGTGTGCGTGTGTGTGAGAGTGTGCGTGTGCGTGTGTGTGTGTGGGGGGGGGGGCTGTGTGTGTATGCACAGTTTGTGAGTGTTTGAGTGTGTACACAGTATGTTTACTTTTATATGTCTGTCATAAATGCAAATAATATGCAAATAACTGCGTGTGAAATAAGAGCTGTAAGTGTACATGTAAATGAGATAACGTCGACCATATCTTTGCCTGCTCGTGTGTATGCTAGCTTACAAGCATGCATGTACAATTATGTGTGTGCCTGCTCCTTTATCCCAAATAAACAAATCAAACTGACGTCTTGCCGCACAGGGAAGATAGATGGCATTTTCACGATGAAAAATCCCAGCAGTACCTGTCCCAGAGTACCCAGAATGCAGCAAATAACCTCTGACCCTGGTAGAGAAGTCCACAGCTTGCGGCTGTCATCGTCACCGCTCCTCCTTCCCTGACATGAGAGACGAGTGTTTAGACAGCAATATCTCTCTCTCTCTCTCTCTCTCTCTCTCTCTCTCTCTCTCTCTCTCTCTCTCTCTCTCTTCTCTCTCTCTCTCTCTCTCTCTCTCTCTCTCTCTCTCTCTCTCTCTCTCTCTCTCTCTCTCTCTCTCTCTCTCTCTCTCTCTCTCTCTCTCTCTCTCTCTCTCTCTCTCTCTCTCTCTCTCTCTCTCTCTCTCTCTCTCTCTCTCGATATCCAGTTGTTTCACCATCCCTCCTTTTTTTTCACTCCTCCTTCCAAAAAGAACATTACAGATGGGAACTCAGGCACTCAAGGCAAAACGGAGAGCCTGGAGTTTCATGAGGATGGGAGGAGAGCATGAGTTGATCTAATTAACTGTACACACTACTGAGCCGTGCTGGAAGTGGAACAGCATGCCAACAGCACGCCATTGCATCACAAAAGATACTGCCTTCATCTCCGAGATCAACAGAAACTCTGACCCCAGAGAGATGCAGCTGGAGGTGAGGCTGGAGCATTAAACAGCTAAGAACCAGTAGGAGCGGCAGCGGAAGGAGGGAAGGTGGGCGGAAGGCAAGAGAAACAAGGGAAGGGAAGAGAGATGAATGAAGGGAAGAAAAAACAATGGAGACTATTGCGACTGACGATTTCCCCCCTCGGTAGGAGTCGTAGGAAAATGAACTAATAACTCAAAAAGTTGGATTGCTTTAATCATTCCTTTCTACGACATGATGTACTGTGTTTTATAACACACATTTATTTCTTGATGTTACATCGGTTGCTAACGTTTTCCAACTGAAAAAAGTCCTCTTGTTAAAAGCATAATTAAAATATGTGTGTATGTTTTTTTTTCCTGGATATTTTTTTCCTGACAAAAAACAAAGACATGCTCCCAGCTAGCAACATGTTGATTTGTTAGAAAATTGGCTGTGGGACTCTTTCCAACACGTTGAACTTCCCCAAATCAGTGTTTGTGGCATAAGGGTGCTGTTGGATCGACGCAGTAGATGACTGTGTCCTCTCTTTTCACACAGCCCTTCTACACAAAGTCCCAGGGTCCGTTAGTGAGAACAGTACAGTCACACTGTTTACCTTGACATTCATCGCTTTCCAATTACCTAATTAACCAGCAAAGACTTGACTGCATTAGAAACAGTCTCCCCTGTCTCACCAGTCTCCCCTCTCTTCACAATAGAAAACCTCCTCTCCTTCTCCCCTCCTTCCTGCTCTGTTAGTTCCTCTCCTCTCTAGGTAGCTAAGTATAAAGGAACCATGGGAGCAACAGACTACCAGTAATCCTCTCCCAGCAGATGGCTCTAGGTTGAAGTTTCCCCTATGCACAGATCTAGGATCAGCTTCTTCTCGCCCAATCCTGATCTTAACCATTAGTGGTAAAAATAGAAAACTGACCCAAGATCCGTATCTAGGGTTAACTTAACCCTATACCCTGTGAATGCTGAGCGAGGAGATAGAGTGATTAGGGCTAGACAGGCAGACAGCCTTGGAGTCAGCATCCTTCTGCCCCATGCTCTGCTCTTCACTGAGGGCCTATCCCTCAACAGCAGCCACACACACACAGAGAGACAGAGAGAGAGAGAGAGAGAGAGAAACTGAGAAAAAGAGAAAGAAAGAGCTCTCACAGCCAACAACCATACGGCCTGAGTCAGATCCACAGTAGCAGCTGTGTCAGAGGGGAGCTGTGTTTGAAGGTTTGTTTGGGGCTTTTGCCGTGATATTTAAATGAAGTAAATAAACTTGCTTGCTCGGGCGAGGGTAGGAGCGGCAGCGGCGCTACGAAGCTTCAAAGTGTTACCCTCTCCTCGCTGCACGGTGACAGGTGACGCCAGGCAACTAGACATGGAGCAGGCGCAGCAGCAACAGAAAGCCACAAACACACATGTACACACACACACACAAATGCACACACATCCACACGCACAATAGCACACACAGGAATAACTAAGCCTCTGCTTTGTCCTCAACATAAAACCCATGAGGACGCTGTACCAATGGAAACCTATGAGAGGTGAGAGACGGGAGAGGAAGGAGACATGTGGATGTGGGGAGAGATGGGGGATGTGGGGAGAGATGGGGGATGTGGGGAGAGATGGGGGATGTGGGGAGAGATGGGGGATGTGGGGAGAGATGGGGGGATGTGGGGAGAGATGGGGGGATGTGGGGAGAGATGGGGGATGTGGGGAGAGATGGGGGGATGTGGGGAGAGATGGGGAATGTGGGGAGAGATGGGGGGATGTGGGGAGAGATGGGGGAAGGTGATGTGGGGTGAGACGGGGGAAGGGGGACGTGGCGAGAGATGGAGGAAGGGGGATGTGGGGAGAGATGGGAAAAGGGGGATGAGGGGCGGCAAGGGGGGGGGCTGGGTATGTAGGGGGGATGAGTGTAGATGTGACGGGGGAAATGCAGGGAGAAAATTACCTCCGAGTGACACAGAGAAAAGAGAGAAAGAAGGGGAAGAAAATAAGGAGGAGGAGAAGTGACGTGCCTCTAATGTATCTGTATATATGTCCACCCCAGATGGTAATCCCAGCGGTCAATCTGTAATGTATCTGTATATATGTCCACCCCAGATGGTAATCCCAGCGGTCAATCTGTAATGTATCTGTATATCCACCCCAGATGATAATCCCAGCGGTCAATCTGTAATGTATCTGTATATATATCCACCCCAGATGATAATCCCAGCGGTCAATCTGTAATGTATCTGTATATATGTCCACCCCAGATGGTAATCCCAGCAGTCAGTCTGTAATGTATCTGTATATATGTCCACCCCAGATGGTAATCCCAGCAGTCAGTCTCTAATGTATCTGTATATATGTCCACCCCAGATGGTAATCCCAGCAGTCAGTCTCTAATGTATCTGTATATACAGTGGGGCAAAAAGTATTTAGTCAGCCACCAATTGTGCAAGTTCTCCCACTTAAAAAGATGAGAGAGGCCTGTAATTTTCATCATAGGTACACTTCAACTATGACAGACAAAATGAGAAAGAAAAAAACAGAAAATCACATTGTAGGATTTTTAATGAATTTATTTGCAAATTATGGTGGAAAATAAGTATTTGGTCAATAACAAAAGTTTATCTCAATACTTTGTTATATACCCTTTGTTGGCAATGACAGAGGTCAAACGTTTTCTGTAAGTCTTCACAAGGTTTTCACACACTGTTGCTGGTATTTTGGCCCATTCCTACATGCAGATGTCCTCTAGAGCAGTGATGTTTTGGGGCTGTTGCTGGGCAACACGGACTTTCAACTCCCTCCAAAGATTTTCTATGGGGTTGAGATCTGGAGACTGGCTAGGCCACTCCAGGACCTTGAAATGCTTCTTACGAAGCCACTCCTTCATTGCCCGGGCGGTGTGTTTGGGATCATTGTCATGCTGAAAGACCCAGCCACGTTTCATCTGCAATGCCCTTGCTGATGGAAGGAGGTTTTCACTCAAAATCTCACGATACATGGCCCCATTCATTCTGTCCTTTACACGGATCAGTCGTCCTGGTCCCTTTGCAGAAAAACAGCCCCAAAGCATGATGTTTCCACCCCCATGCTTCACAGTAGGTATGGTGTTCTTTGGATGCAACTCAGCATTCTTTGTCCTCCAAACACGACGAGTTGAGTTTTTACCAAAAAGTTCTATTTTGGTTTCATCTGACCATATGACATTCTCCCAATCTTCTTCTGGATCATCCAAATGCTCTCTAGCAAACTTCAGACGGGCCTGGACATGTACTGGCTTAAGCAGGGGGACACGTCTGGCACTGCAGGATTTGAGTCCCTGGCGGTGTAGTGTGTTACTGATGGTAGGCTTTGTTACTTTGGTCCCAGCCCTCTGCAGGTCATTCACTAGGTCCTCCCGTGTGGTTCTGGGATTTTTGCTCACCGTTCTTGTGATCATTTTGACCCCACGGGGTGAGATCTTGCATGGAGCCCCAGATCGAGGGAGATTATCAGTGGTCTTGTATGTCTTCCATTTCCTAATAATTGCTCCCACAGTTGATTTCTTCAAACCGAGCTGCTTACCTATTGCAGATTCAGTCTTCCCAGCCTGGTACAGGTCTACAATTTTGTTTCTGGTGTCCTTTGACAGCTCTTTGGTCTTGGCCATAGTGGAGTTTGGAGTGTGACTGTTTGAGGTTGTGGACAGGTGTCTTTTATACTGATAACAAGTTCAAACAGGTGCCATTAATACAGGTAACGAGTGGAGGACAGAGGAGCCTCTTAAAGAAGAAGTTACAGGTCTGTGAGAGCCAGAAATCTTGCTTGTTTGTAGGTGACCAAATATTTATTTTCCACCATAATTTGCAAATAAATTCATAAAAAATCCTACAATGTGATTTTCTGGATTTTTTTTTCTCATTTTGTCTGTCATAGTTGAAGTGTACCTATGATGAAAATTACAGGCCTCTCTCATCTTTTTAAGTGGGAGAACTTGCACAATTGGTGGCTGACTAAATACTTTTTTGCCCCACTGTATGTCCACCCCAGATGGTAATCCCAGCAGTCAGTCTGTAATGTATCTGTATATTTGTCCACCCCAGATGGTAATCCCAGCAGTCAGTCTGTAATGTATCTGTATATACAGTCTGTTGAAATGTGTAAAATGCATCTGTATGCAGACGACACTGTTACGTATGCCCCAACTGCTGACAGGCTATGTCAGAGCTGCAACCTGACTTTGCGGTCAAGAATAAATATATGTTGTTTGCTAATTCTCACCAGAAAATGTCAGATGGACCACATACAGTGCCTTCAGACAGTATTCAGACCCCTTCCCTTTTCCCACATTTTGTTACGTTACAGCCTTATTCTAAAATTCTATAAATGCAATTAATTTGTTCCCTCATCAATCTACACACAATACCACATAATGATAAACCGACAACAGTTTTTTTTGCAATTTTCAAACATTTATTAAAAATAAAAACAGATATACCTTATTTACATAAGTATTCAGATCATTTGTTATGAGACCCCGAAATTGAGCTCAGGTGCATCCTGTTTCCATTTATCATGCTTGAGATGTTTTTACAACTTGATTGGAGTCCACCCGTGGTAAATTAAATTAATTGGACATGATTTGGAAAGGCTCACACCTGTCTATATAAGGTCCCACAGTTGACTGTGCATGTCAGAGCAAAAACCAAGCCACGAGGTCGAAGGAATTGTCCGTAGAGCTCCGAGACAGAATTGTGTCGAGGCACAGATCTGGGGAAGGGTACCAAAAAATGTCTGCAGCATTGAAGGTTCCCAAGAACACAGTGGCCTCCATTATTCTTAAATGGAGGAAGTTTGGAACTATCACATGTGCTCTCTCTCCCGCGCTCTAGGTCGCCATGATCCCGCGCCTCAGGCGGATCGACAGGTTCTTGCTCCTCAGCAGAGGTGACCGCTCCTGACCCCCGGGATCGTCATTTTGGCCGGCATCCTGCGGCTGGAGCCGGGCGCCGGGGAGGGGGTACTGTCACTTGTGCTCCCTCTCCGGCCTCTAGGTCACCAGGGTGCTGATTATTGCGCACTCCTGTCACCTTTGTTACGCGCATCAGCGCCTAATGACTCTCACCTGGACTCCATCACCTCCTTGATTATCTTCCCTATATATGTCATTCCCCTTGGTTCGTTCCTCAGGTGTTATTGACTCTGTTTTCATGTCGGTGCGTTGTTCGTGTTCCTTGTTTTCTGTTCGGTTTACTTATTAAACACTCACTTCCTGTACTTTCTTCCCGAATCTCAGCGCATTCGTTACAGGGACCACCAAAACTCTTCCTAGAGCTGGCCACCCAGCAAAACTGAGCAATCGGGGGAGAAGGGAGTTAGTCAGGGAGGTGACCAAGTACCCGATGGTCACTCTGATATAGCTCTAGAGTTCCTCTGTGGAGATGGGAGAACCTTCAAGAAGGAGAACCATCTCTGCTGCACTCCACCAATCAGGCCTTTATGGTGGTGTTACATTCAATTAGGTTTTGGCTTTGCTATGGTGATGTGGACAGGGATGGCGGATGGGCGTAAGCCTCTGATTCCAAAGGTTGCAAGTTTGAATCCAACAAGAGAAAGTTGTTTTTGATCTTTTTTGTTTTAACCTTATCCCAAACCTTAACCCTTACCTTAACCATTTGGAGTTAATCCCAAACCTTAACCCTTACCTTAACCATTTGGAGTTAATGCCAAACCTTAACCATTAACCACCTTTAATGCTTGAACTTAATCTTAAACACTTCGAAGTCTTTTGTTTGAAACAACTTTGAAAATGTACGTTTGAGAAACATGGATGCATGTCTAATTCTGATGTGAGTGTTGTTAGGTTGTGAAACATGTCCTGGATTGCAGCAGCCACTACTCTGAAACCTTTGGATGCCGTCTACCATAGTGCTGTTTCACAGTTGACGGTTTTAATACTCCTCATTAAAGTCCCATAGATCACTACATGATTCCCTTCTTGTTTACAAAGCTCTACTACACAAGCTTCTGATTTACCTAACTTCGCTGTTAAAACATAAAAACATGAGATACCAAAGCTGTTCACCCGTTCGCACGGTTGGTTAACTATTGAGGTTCCTCGGGTGTCCACCGAACTAGGTAAACCGCTTTTAGGTTTAAAGCACCTCATTGCTGGAACCAACTACAAAAAATACATTACAATTGGATGTTCTGGTACCAGTTGGGCAATTAAAACAATTGACTGGGGATCTTCTTATTGAGCAAGTAATTGTTTTTATTGAATATTTGTGTCGGTCTGTATTTTACTTGTTTTATTTTGTATTTTATCTAATGAAATTGTATATGCAAGGCTCCACTGTGAAAGAGACTCTGGTCTAAATGGTGACTCCCTGTTTAAATACAAGTACAACAGATATGGTGATTTGGGTTTATTTTGCATTTTTATATATGACTCATATTTTCTATCTGAGTAATCAACAATAGCAAGAGCTAGGCTTCACTACTGCCACAATATTCACCATAGTCAACATAGCTACAAGAACTAACATGTTTACTAATTATATTTGTTACCTGGCTGGCTAAGGCTATCCAACACTCCAACTCTTCCAAGTCAAGGTAAGCTTTCGATTTTAGAAATGTATTGCCACCGGGGCCTACCGGTGTAACTGCTAAACTGCTTGCTGTACACACCCACAATCTGGCGGGCCCTGGTGGCAATACATTATAATATCACTACTGCCACAATCTCAAGAACATGGCTTCACTACTGCCACAATATCAAGAACAAGGCTTCACTACTGCCACAATATCAAGAACAAGGCTTCACTACTGCATATATACTGTATGTATTGTCTACTGATTTCCCCTTCGGCAGATGAAGCCCACATAAAGAAAGAACTGACTTAAGACCACAAGGCAAGTGTATACTACAAAAACAATAAATATAGTGTAGTGCTGTATACAAAAATAAAACTGTATGACATAAGGCTTGTTAATACAGAGAGCGGGAGAAAGAGAGAGGAGGGAGAGAGAGGAGAGGAAGAGAGGAGAGTGAGAAAGAGGGATAGAGAGAGAGAAAGAAAGGACAAGAGAGCAGAGAGAGCAAGAGAAAGCAGAGAGAAAGAGATAGGAGAGAGGGATAGAGGGAGAGAGAGCAGAGAGATGTGTGGATAAACCACTTCTCCAATCTTTTTGGCGCTATAACAAAGAACAAACAGCAAAAACATATACATGATCTAATACAAATCTTAGAATCAACTAATAAATACAACCAGAACCCACTGGATTCTCCAATGACCTTGAATGAGCTACAGGACAAAATAAAAACCCTCCAACCCAAAAAGGCCTGTGGTGTTGATGGTATCCTCAATGAAATGATCAAATATACAGACAAATTCCAATTGGCTATACTTAAACTCTTTAACATCATCATCAACTGTGGCATATTTCCCCAATATTTGGAGTCTTCTCATGCTTTGTTGAATTCAAAAAAGCTTTTGACTCAATTTAGCATGAGGGTCTGCTATACAAATTGATGGAAAGTGGTGTTGGGGGAAAAACATACGACATTGTAAAATCCATGTACACAAACAACAATTGTGCGGTTAAAATTGGCAAAAAACACACATTTCTTTCCAGTGGGGTGAGACAGTGATGCAGCTTAAGCCCCACCCTCTTCAACCTATATATCAACGAATTGGCGAGGGCACTAGAACAGTCTGCAGCACCCGGCCTCACCCTACTAGAATCTGAAGTCAAATGTCTACTGTTTGCTGATGATCTGGTGCTTCTGTCCCCAACAAAGGAGGGCCTACAGCAGCACCTAGATCTTCTGCACAGATTCTGTCAGACCTGGGGCCTGACAGTAAATCTCAGTAAGCCAAAAAAGAATGGTGTTCCAAAAAAGGTCCAGTTGCCAGGACCACAAATACAAATTCGATTTAGACACTGTTGCCCTAGAACACACAAAAAACTATACACACCTCGGCCTAAACATCAGTGCCACAGGTAACTTCCACAAAGCTGTGAATGATCTGAGACAAGGCAAGAAGGACATTCAACGCCATTAAAAGGAACATAAAATTCAACATTCCAATTAGGATCTGACTAAAAATACTTGAATCAGTTATAGAACCCATTGGTTGTGAGGTCTGGGGTCCACGCACCAAAACATTATTCACAAAATGGGACAAAGACCAAATTGAGACTCTGCATGCAGAATTCTGCAAAACTATCCTCAGTGTAGATCATAAAACACCAAATAATACATGCAGAGCGGAAATAGGCCGATACCCACTAATTATCAAAATCCAGAAAAGAGCCATTCAATTCTACAACCTTCTAAAAGGAAGCGATTCCCGAACCATAACAAAGCCATCACCTGCAGTGAGATGACCTTGGAGAAGAGACCCCTAAGCAAACTGGTCCAAGCCCCAGGACAGCAACACAATTAGACCAAACCAAATCATGAGAAAACTTAAAGATAGTTACTTGACACATTGGAGAGAATTAAAAAAAAACTGAGCAAACTAGAATGCTATTTGGCCCTAAACAGAGAGTACACAGTGGCAGAATACCTGACCACTGTGACTGACCCAAACTTAAGGAAAGCTTTGACTATGTACAGACTCAGTGAGTATAGCCTTGCTATTGAGAAAGGCCGCCGTAGGCAGACCTGGCTCTCAAGAGAAGACAGGCTATGTGCACACTGCCCACAAAATGAAAACTGAGCTGCACTTCCTGACCTCCTGCCAAATGTATGACCATATTAGAGACACATGTTTCCCTCAGATTACACAGATCCACAAAGAATTTGAAAACAAGTCCAATTTTGATAAACTCCCATATTGGGCTCCCGAGTGGCGCAGCAGTCTAAGGCACTGCATCTCAGTGTAAGAGGTGTCACTACAGTCGCTGGTTCGAATCCAGGCTATATCACATCTGGCTGTGGTTTGGAGTCCCATAGGGAGGTGCACAACTGGCACAGTATCGCTGGGGTAGGCCTTCAATGAGAATTAGTTCTTAGCCGACTTGCCTAGTTAAATAAAGGTTACATTATAAAAAGATCTATTGGGTGAAATACCACAGTGTGTCATCACAGCAGCAATATTTTTGACGTGTTGCCACAAGAAAAGGGCAACCAGTGAAGAACAAACACCATTGGAAATACAATCCATATTTATATTTATTTATTTTCCCTTTTGTACTTTAACTATTTGCACATCATAACACTGTATATAAACATAATATGACAGTTGAAATGTCTTCATTCATTTGGAAATTTCACATTTGTTTATTATC
>NC_052307.1:8187070-8374570 GCF_016432855.1 Salvelinus namaycush
GTCACTTCCTGGAGTAGCTCAAACTGCGCATGTTATGTCTCCATAAGACGTCATCTTAACTGACTTTATTTAGCTTCACTGTGCTACTGAGTCTTCACATAGGAATGAATAATGTCATGTGATTGATGGCTTTGTCCATTCATAAATACAGTCATTGACTAGGTTAGGCCTGAACTACTGGCTGCAACTGGGGGAAGTAGGAAATAGAGGTGCCCAATCTGCCAGGGCACCAAGGACATCTGCCAAGGGATCAAGGCCCTCTGCTAGGGCACCAAGGACATCTGCCAAGGGACCAAGGCCCTCTGCTAGGGCACCAAGGACATCTGCTAGGGCACCAAGGACATCTGCCAAGGGACCAAGGCCCTCTGCTAGGGCACCAAGGACATCGGCTAGGGCACCAAGGACATCAGCTAGGGCACCAAGGACATCGGCTAGGGCACCAAGGACATCGGCTAGGGCACCAAGAACATCTGCTAGGGCACCAAGGACATCGGCTAGGGCACAAAGGAGATCTGCTAGGGCACCAAGGCCCTCTGCCCTTTCCTGTTTCAGCATGACAATGCCACTGTGCACAAACCAAGGTCCATACAGAAAGGTTTTTTGAGACCAATATGTAATAACTTGACTGGCCTGTACAGACCCTGACCTCAACCCCGTTGGGCTATTAGGACTGTGGGCCTAATAGCCCAACAAGCCCGCAGCAAAGTCCCCGCAGCAATGTTCCAACATCTAGTGGAAAGCCTTCCCAGAATAGTGGAGGCTGTTATACAGTACCTTGCAAAAGTATTCATCCCTCTTGGCATTTTTCCTATTTTGTTGCATTACAACCTGTAATTTAAATTGATTTTTATTTGGATTTCATGTAATGGACATACACAAAATAGTCTACATTGGTGAAGTGAAATGAAAAAAATTACTTGTTTTAAAAAATTTATAAAAATGAAAACCGGAAAAATGGTGCTTGTAAATGTACTCACCCCCTTTGTTATGAAGCCCCTAAAAAAGATCTGTTGCAACCAATTACCTTCAGAAGTCACATAATTAGTTAAATGAAGTCCACCTGTGTGCAATCTAAGTGTCACATGATCTGTCAAATGATCTCAGTATATATACACCTGTTCTGAGCATGGGACACCACCAAGCAGGCATCACTAAGCAACACCACCAAGCAAGCGGCACCAAGGAGCTCTCCAAACAGGTCAGGGACAACGTTGTGGAGAAGTACAGATCAGGTTTGGGTTATAAAAAAATATTTGAAACTTTGAACATCCCATTATTAAAAAATGAAAATAATATGGCACCACAACAAACCTGCCAAGAGAGGGCCGCTCACCAAAACTCACGGACCAGGCAAGGAGGGCATTAATCAGAGAGGCAACAAAGAGACCAAAGATAACCCTGAAGGAGCTGCAAAGCCCCACAGCGGAGATTTGGGTATCTGTCAATAGGACCACTTTAAGCCATACACTCCACAGTGCTGGGCTTTACGGTAAAGTGGCCAGAAAAAAAGCCATTGCTTATTAAAGAAAAAAATAAGCAAACACGTTTGGTGTTTCCCAAAAGGCATGTGGGAGACTCCCCAAACATATGGAAGAAGGTACTCTGGTCAGATGAGACTAAGAATCTAGATTTTTGGCCAACAAGGAAAACACTATGTCTGGCGCAAACCCAACACCTCTCATCACACCATCCCCACAGTGAAGCATAATTTAAAAAAAACTTTATTTAACTAGGCAAATCAGTTAAGAACATATTCTTATTTTCAATGACAGTCTAGGAACAGTGAGTTAACTGCCTTGTTCAGGGGCAGAACAACAGATTTTTACCTGTCAGCTCGGGGATTCGATCTTGCAACTTTTCGGTTACTAGACCAATACTCTAACCACTATGCTGTGGGGATGTTTTTCATTGGCAGGGACTGGGAAACTGGTCAGAATTGAAGGAATGATGGATGGCGCTAAATACAGGGACAATGTTGAGGGAAACCTGTTTCAGTCTTCCAGAGATTTGAGACTGGGACGGAGGTTCACCTTCCAGCAGGACAATGACCCTAAGCATACTGCTAAAGCAACACTCAAGTGGTTAGGGGAAACATTTAAATGTCTTGGAAAGGCCTAGTCAAAGCCCAGACCTCAATCCAATTGAGAATCTGAGGTATGACTTAAATATTGCTGTACACCAGCGGAACCCATCCAACTTGAAGGAGCTGGAGCAGTTTTGCCTTGAAGAATGGGCAAAAATCCCAGTGGCTAGATTTGCCAAGCTTATAGAGACATACCCCAAGAGACTTGCAGCTGTAATTGCTAAAAAAGGTAGCACTACAAAGCATTGAATTTGGGGGGGTGAATAGTTATGCACGCTCAAGTTTTTGGTTTTATTGTCTTATTTCTTGTTTGTTCTACAATAAAAAATATTTTGCATCTTCAAAGTGGTAGGCCTGTTGTGTAAATCAAATGATACAAACCCCCCAAAAATCTATTTTAATTCCAGGTAGTAAGGCAACAAAAAAGGGAAAATGCCAAGGTGGGGTGAGTACTTTCGCAAGCCACTGTAGCAGCAAAGGGGGGACCAACTCCATATTAATGCCCATGATTTTGGAATGAGATGTTCGATGAGCAGGTGTCCACATACTTTTGTGTCATGTAATGTATCAACAAACTAACGTGTACACACAGTAAAGCCTTCAGAGATGTACTTAGTGTCACAGGGGACTTCTCTCTGAAAACTCAAAAACAAAACACGGTGAGTTATTGCGAGCTGTGGTCCAACAGACTTGATGAAGTGAATTTCACTACACAGATACAATCCTGCTAAGCAGTAATTTATGTAACATTGCTTTGAAAATGCCATTAGCGATATCATAATAGCAGACTCGGTTAATAGAGAAACGCTAGCAGGGAAAAAGGGGAGACCCTCTCTTCTCTGTTAGAGGAAAGCTAGCTAATCTAAGCTCGTACAATAGTTGGCTTTGGCCATTTTTGAACCGCCTCCCTTTCCTGAGGAGAGTGCAGCTTTTGCTATTATTCACGAGGGCTGTCGCTCCATTGTAGTCTACCTAACTGATTGGCGGCACCTGAGAGTACCTACAGTACAGTGTCTCCTTCTCCTCCCAGTCCTACAGTACAGTGTCTCCTTCTCCTCCCAGTCCTACAGTACAGTGTCTCCTTCTGCTCCCAGTCCTACAGTACAGTGTCTTTCTCCTCCCAGTCCTACAGTTCAGTGTCTCCTTCTCCTCCCAGTCCTACAGTACAGTGTCTCCTTCTCCTCCCAGTCCTACAGTACAGTTCCTCCTTCTCCTCCCAGTCCTACAGTACAGTGTCTCTTTCTCCTCCCAGTCCTACAGTACAGTGTCTCCTTCTCCTCCCAGTCCTACAGTACAGTGTCTCCTTCTCCTCCCAGTCCTACAGTACAGTGTCTTCTTCTCTCCTTCTCCTCTCCTTCTCTGGAGTATCCAATCAACTGCGCTCGCAGCTCAGCCCTACAGCCTGTTGAGGCGCGTCCCAACCAGGCTCCATCACATCCACTGAGGTGAATTACACTTCAAAGGCTGCCTGTGGAGGCAAAACACAGGCAGCCTAGCGCTCTGACACATTTTAAGAGACTTCAGAGCTGCCGTTGTTTGACTTCTGTGTCATACCGAGAACAGATTTTTACAGACCTCTCCGACTCTCTTTCGCTCTCTTTTTTTTATCTCTCTGTCTCTCTTCTGCTTTCAATTTTCAGAGCAACGTTTGCCCTGCTTCTGTCAGTGAGAAGCTGTGATATTTCAAGTGGAGCTTTTTAAACGTGATCAGCCATGATGGGGTCCCGTATGCTCCCCTCCTCTTCCTCCTTTCCCCCCCTCTAGTTCTATGAGGACACCCACAGAGAGGTGGGATGAGAGACAGAGTGGGCTGGGAGACAGAGGAGTGGACTGGGAGACAGAGGAGTGTGCTGGGAGACAGAGGAGTGGACTGGGAGGCAGAGGAGTGGACTGGGAGACAGAGGAGTGGACTGGGAGGCAGAGGAGTGGACTGGGAGGCAGAGGAGTGGACTGGGAGGCAGAGGAGTGGACTGGGAGACAGAGGAGTGGACTGGGAGACAGAGGAGTGGACTGGGAGACAGAGGAGTGGACTGGGAGGCAGAGGAGTGGACTGGGAGACAGAGGAGTGGACTGGGAGACAGAGTGGACTGGGAGACAGAGGAGTCTGCTGGGAGACAGAGGAGTGGGCTGGGAGAGAGAAGCTAACAGGGGGAAGTATAGGCTGTCTATCCACTCCACTAGGTTTGAATTGAACCCAATGCCAACTGAGAGACAGAACAAATCATATCAATGTGGGAGACCAATGCAAATATGCTCCTTAACATGAAACATGTTGTTCCTAAGATAAAAAGGAAAAATGACTGGGCATGAGGTGCAGCTAGCGCAGGTGCCATACACCTGGTTAAATAGGCAGAATAATTCAACACGAGTTGGTAGAAACACAGCACTGCACACAAAGAGTGTGTCCTTTACCCAACTGCTGTTGTAACTAGAGAGTTATGCTCATGCATAATGTACACAAAGCATTCCGCCATGAACCGCGGGCTCCTGTAAAACATGCAGACCTCCTTAGTGAATATAGGTCACATTGGAGCACCTCTCAGTGAAAGGAGCTGAGCTTGAGAAACATTCACTGCATGATGATAAAAGCAGCAATGTCCTCGTTTTGAAATAATTGAAGTCTAAATACAAACTGGAAATGACTGACAAAAGAAGAATAGGTGTGTGTGTGTGTGTGTGTGTGTGTGCACGATGCTGGAGTCATTCATTGTAACCAGATTGATGGGTGAGTGAGGACAGAAGTCGATATTCCCTTTTTCAATAAAACCTTAAACTTTGTTGCTGCACTGTAGTTTCTCGCTCTCTGGGGCTTGCGAGGAACCAACGAGCCTTCAGCATCTCTCCGCATCTCATTCTCTCCCACACATACAGCTCTGCTGGGACCAGACAACATGGCCACTTCTTCCAGAGTGAGTGAAATAAAAATGGTTCAGCAAAGATAATTAAAAACGGGATTGAAGTATGTGATGTGTAGGTGGGTGTCTGTGTGCAAATGAATACACTGAACTCTTCCAGAGTCTTTGTCCCCCGGTGATTCATCTATTGGGTTCTCTGATTGGCTATAACTGTGGTAAATATGTTTTTTGCACGATGGGGCAGAAATAATGATCTATTTTTTTAATGGACTCAAAGACGGCGACAGTGGCATCACTTCATACATAAATGTTTTATGGGTAATTTAAAAAAGTTGATTTTATGCAAATGTCACCACTGCTTGCCATGTGACCACTGCTTGCCATGGCAAAATTTCTAAACAGATGCTGAAGCAGGGCCAAGAAGAATTCCGGCGTGGTGTAGTGTAGCGTTATTGGAAGAGACGCTCACCTTTTAATTATTCAAAGAAGCATACCACAAATCCACTGCCGTCGTCTTCGGCTATGGAGAGGCACTGAGCAGTCACCAGACTAATTTCAACATATCTCACTCATTCCAGTCATCCCCCTTATTCATTCCCTTCACTATAGAAAATGGCTGCTGTCCCTCTGTCACGTTCGCTGGAATATTATCGGACCAAACTGCAGCGCGATATGGTTTCCACATAATATTTATTTGATAACGCACAAAACAAAGAAAGAACGAAACAAACAACGAACCGTGACTACAGAGGTGCTACGTGCACTAACTCAAAACAATATCCCATAAAACACAGGTGGAAAAAATGCTACTTAAATATGATCCCCAATTAGAGACAACGATAGCCAGCTGCCTCTAATTGGGAATCATACCAAACACCAACATAGAAAAACTAAACTAGAAACCCACATAGGAAATAATAACTAGAAAACCCCCCAGTCACGCCCTGACCTACTATACCATAGAAAAATAAAGGCTCTCTATGGTCAGGGCGTGACACCCTCACTGTGCCACCTTTCACTGAGGGAGAAAATAGCCTCTTTATCAGCCAAATTAATGTAGGCTCTCTTAGTAACATGAAACCGCAGTTATTATAGTTTTGTGATTTTCTATTAGTTTCTATTTTTATATATCAAATTACATTTCAGTTAGTTTTCAGACTTGATTTATTAGATTTAATTTAGTTCGATTTTTATAAAATAATTTCTATTTCGTTTTTATATTATTTTGTTTCAGTTTTAGTGTTAGGGACAGAAAATAAGCAATGTGTGGGAGGAGCCATTTATGTGTTTTTCTTTGGGGGGGTGGTCACTGAGGGAGCAGTAATGCATAAGGTGACGGGTCAAGTCTGGTTATGTTTAAATTATAAATCAATCTTAATGTGACTTGGATTTAATAGGATAATCGTCGGTATCCGACTCATTTCTACCATGCCGTTCAAAGCTATGGCCAGCTCTGGTTGTTGTTGGTCATGGGTATTCTCTTGTCTGTTCAATAATAGCTTGATAGCATTGACTATGCTCGCTCCGTTGTCAGTTACGACCAGTAGGATCTTCTCCTCTGGTATGTCCCATGCTTCCAATGTGCAGTCAATTACCTCTCCGGTGTGTGGATGCTAAATCCAATGGAAGTTGAGCAATGCATGCCTTGTTGGAGGAGGGGTGATAGAAGCATGCCCATAAATGAAGCAGTCGGTCCTTTCTTGCTCCCTCCGTCTACACGCAGGGTTCTTTTTCATGCCTCTTTCAGAATCTCCTTAAATTTCTGGGTTGCTGTATCCATTTGCAAAGCAATCAACCCGTTTACTCTAGCAACGCCAGGAGAATTTAAATTTAGGATCAAGTGTTTGGTTGAATCTTCTGAAGGCTGGCTCATCGCAGAGTCTCGTGGACTTGCCAGACTGGATTAATAAATTAACCAGTGCTTCTTCTCTTTTTTTAAACTCATTTGAATTAGGTTGCTTTTCATTCAATCTGCTAAAGGTGGTTGTCCTGACGTTGCTGTTGCCATGCAGCTACTAATAGCTGGTAGCTGTGTCACCTCGTCTCACCTCGTCTTTATCCTCTAATTGTTTGTATGATTGTTTGTGGGCGCTGCTCAGATTAACTTTGAGGTTGGTTGGGTTTTTACCTTTTTTCTCTGTTCCACACACGCTGCCATCTCCTGACACTATAATACAGTTGCTTTTGTCCTTTCCAGCGTACTCAAAACAATCCCATACAGGGCTTCGCCTTTTGCTGCCACCATTATTGACGCCTATGGTTCAAGCTCACGCTCTGTGCTCGCCCTCGGATTTCTTCCCTGTTAGCTACTGATAGCTAGTGATAGTCAACGATGTAGTGGTAAAAATATTATGTAGGTAGGTAAACTCTGATAACCTGTTGTGGTAAAAAAAATAACGCTTCCTATTCTTCTAATGCATTTTTGTTGCAAAAGGTGTATAATTTATATTTAACCAGGCAAGTCAGTTAATAACAAATTCTTATTTACAATGACGGCCTATACCGGCCAAACCTGGGCGATGCTTGGCCAATTGTGCGCCGCCCTATGGGACTCCCAATCATGGCCGGAAGTGATGAAGCCTGGATTCAAACCAGGGACTGCAGTGACGCCTCTAGCACTGAGATGCAGTGCCTAAGACTGCTGTGCCACTCGGGAGCCCATGTGGGTTAACTGTTGGACAAATTAAAGGTGGGTAAACTGTTGGGCAACAAAAAAGGTGGGTAAACTGTTGGGCAACAAAAAAGGTGTGTAAACTGTTGGGCAACTAAAAAGGTGGGTAAACTGCATTTACTTGTGTTTACCCTCCTCTACACCACTGGTGAAAGTGATGTTCAAGCTAGGCCTATTTGAAACCTCCCCATCTACAGGCAGCATTTAACCACCAGATTCAGAAGCTTGAAAACCCCATTCGAAAAAAAGATGAAAAAACGTATTTGATTTTTGCCCAAAGTTTGGAGATTAAAAAAAACTCTACATAATTTATTATATTTTTTTTGTTTGTTTTTGTTAGTTTTGCAGTCAAAAATAATAGTTTCAGCATAGTTTCAGTTTACAAAATAGTTTTTTCAATTTTAGTTTTTATATTAGTTTCAGTTTTTGTTTAGATAGAACGGAGAATGACATGGGGAATTAAATAAGAGGGGAAGCTGGATGAGGAAACTGACAATCATACTCAGCTGGAGCTCGACAATCAATCAATCAATCAAATGTATTTATAAAGCCCTTTTTACATCTGCCGATGTTACAAAGTGCTATACAGAAACCCAGCCTAAAACCCCAAACAGCAAGCAATGCAGATGAGTACTGCAGTAGTAGTATCACCACAGTAGGTTGATGCGTATACTGCAGTAGTAATATCACCCCAGTAGTGTATTGTGTATACTGCAGTAGTAGTATACTACAGTAGTTTATTGTGTATACTGCAGTAGTATTATCACTACAGTAGGTTGATGTGTATACTGCAGTAGTAATATCACCCCAGTAGTGTATTGTGTATACTGCAGTAGTAGTATACTACAGTAGTTTATTGTGTATACTGCAGTAGTATTATCACTACAGTAGGTTGATGTGTATACTGCAGTAGTAGTATACTACAGTAGTTTATTGTGTATACTGCAGTAGTAGTATCACCACAGTAGGTTGATGTGTATACTGCAGTAGTAGTATCACCACAGTGATGTGTATACCTTAGTAGTATTACCACAGTGGTTTGATGTCTACTGTAGTAGTAGTAGTAGTAGTAGTAGTAATAGTATCAACACAGTAGTTTGATGTGAAAATAGAAATTGTTATAGTATGTGATTTTTAGAAAAATTAAGTATGCTTTAAATGCCAGGATGTTTAGCTCATTTTGTCTTTTCATCTAGTAGAATTCGATGCACACTTTTCGGGAATTTTACAGCCTCAACGCATTGGAACAGGGGCGCTGCGAGTTTTGATAACTAGATCTCTTCAATTAAACAACAAATCAACTTGGAAGATGGCGAATAGCAAAGCTTCTGCGGTGGGATTCAAATGTAAGTCGTTTTTGTTCTCCTTAAAATGACGCTGCATCTTTGAAAACAGATCTGCAGCCTGCTGCCTACAATGCCTTTAGATAGCTATGTGCTTCAGTAGGACTAGAAGTTATAACTGTTCGAACAGTAACATTAGCTACAGAGTTACTTGCTTGCTGTTGAGCGACAACTTCCTATTTAAAATTAGCATAGTTAGCTAGCATAGTTGACAACCAGGGCTTGTGTTCAAACTGTTACTGGGTCTGATGACAATACCAGGCATTTAATACAGTGGCGAACAAGGCAGGAGATATGCAGCAAAAATGGCTTTGAGTAAGTAATGTGGCCATAGGTATCTCTCTTGCCACTGCACTATGCACTGCCGCTAGCTATAGCTAATGTTAGGAACGTGGTAGCCTAAGTACATTCCTAATTTTCACAGCATTGCTCGTCACAATAATCCGATTTTCTTCTACATAGTTTTCCTGATTTGTCACATTGGTTTATTTGTGTTGAACTGATTGTAATGTTCATGCTATACAATATTAGTTTATAGTTGAATGGTTTCAGCCTGAATGGGTCTAGCTAGTTTCATTGCACATAACCTGTTAGCCTAGTCTTCTACAGAAAGTACACACAACGAAAACTTTGTTCATGTTGTCTTCATCTTGTGTCTTTTCAGGATCTAAAAAAGTTTCCCTTTTTTCTGAGAGCAACAACACTTTCCCATCTATTTCCTATGCTTCCCCGGCACATACATATACGTGTGAAGATATACTGAAAATGTAAGAAAAGTGCTGCATGGACTGCAATTGGCATAATACCTGTTTACAGCCCTTTACATGTAGTGTGTTTGATGCTGAAAGCTATCCTTCTCCATATTTTTCCGGAGTTGAAAGCTCCCCACACCGGAGTCAGAGGGGAAGGAAACCACTCAGGGATTTCACCATGAGGCTAATGGTGACTTTAAAACAGTTACAGAGTTTAATGGTTGTGAAAGGAGAAAACTGAGGATGGATAAACAACAGTGTAGTTACTCCACAATACTAACCTAACTGACAGAGTGAAAAGAAGAAAGCCTGTACAGAATACAAATATTCCAAAACTTGCATCCTGCACTGCAAAAAATGTGTCAAAGCAATACCCTTTTGTCCTGAATACAAACTGTTATGTTTGGGACAAATCCAATACAAAACATTACTGAATACTACTCTCCATATTTTCAAGCATAGTGGTGGCTGCATCATGTTGTGGGTATGCTTGTAATCATTAAGGACTGGGGAGTTTTTCAGGATAAAAAAAGAAACAGAATGGAAGTAAAGACAGGCAAAATAATAGAGGATAACCTGGTTCAGTCTGCTTTCCACCAGACACTGGGAGATGAATTCACTTTTCAGCAGGACAATAACCTAAAACACAAGGCCAAATCTACACTGGAGTTGCTTACCAAGAAGACCGTGAATATTCCTGTGGCCGAGTTACAGTTTTGACTTAAATCTACTGGAAAATCCATTGCAAGACAGAGCTTGAAGAAATTGGAAAAGAATAATGAGCAAATGTTGAACAATCCAGCTGTGGAAAGTTCTCTCAAATGTAATAATACATTTTTTATTCATTCAGTAACACAACAAAATGTGGAATAAGTCAAAGGGTATGCAAACTTTCTGAAGGTACTGTAGACAGGTTGAAAGAAGAAAGAATCCAGCACACTGCTCTTCCTAGTATCACTTTAGAAACCAGCACACTGCTCTTCCTAGTATCACTTTAGAAACCAGCACACTGCTCTTCCTAGTATCACTTTATTATTGAAGTGTCGGTCTCTTGGCGTGTCGGCCTCTTGGCCTTATTCAAAAGATTTTGCTCTACTAAATTAAATAAACTATCTTTGGTATAATATTTGATTACATTTCAATAGTGCTTTTCATAATCTCAAAGCGCATCAAAAGCAAAAAACAAGCAAGCAATACAAGCAATATATCATGAGTAGCCTAGCTATAATTGGCTAGGTCAACCAATCGAAGCCAAGTCTGAGTGCATGCACCCTCCAAAGACGGAGAGGGATGGTACATGGCTTGATCAGAGGAAGGTGGTCTGGGAGATGGTGGGTTGATAAAAATCTGGTGACAATCTTGTAGAGGGCTACTCTGGTAACCAGCCTGAGTTGTGTATGGAGGTCCTGGATAGCAGGGAGCTAAGCCCCAGTGATGTACCGGGCTGTTTGCACTACCCTCTTTAGCGCTTTGCAGTCGGATGCCAAGCAGTTGCCATACCAAGCGGTGATGCAGTCAGTCAAGATGCTCTCAATGGTGCAGGTGCAGCAGTATAACTTTTGAGGATCTGAGGGGCCCATGCCAAATCTTTTCAGCCTCTTGAGGGGTAACAGGCATGGTTGTGCACTCTTCACGACTGTGTTGGTGTGTGTGTGGATCATGATAGATCCTTAATGATGTGGACACCGAGGAACTTGATGCTCTCGAGCCGCTCCACTACAGCCATGTCGATGTGAATGGAGTGCCATTTGAGATGGAGCCAGATGCTTTTTGTACTGTAATGCCTTGATGGGAATCAGAGGAGATCTGAGTGCTGGATGGAGTATTACAATCTCGGGCGGACCAAGGCTGGAATCCCTGATGAGTCCTCTCTAAATGCTACGGCACCAGGTCCACCTGCTGTCATGGAACTTGTTCAATGGAGCACAGATTCAAATCATCCGAGGACTCATCATACATGAGCTGGCTGTCACTGTTTTGTCGCGACCCGGTCTCGATCCTTTCCCACAGAGAGTCTCATGCATGTTGTCCACATATTCCAGAATAATTAAAGATAGGAGTAAGATATGCATTGACAATGAAGGGGCACAATGGGTAAACAGGGGTTTATGATTGAAATCCCAAACAGTAGTGGTGTGGCCTTGGAGCAATGCACCAGCTATTACCTAGAGATGAATGGATAAAAATAAATGAATAAAAGGCAGTCGATTGATATAATTGCATCTGCCAAGTAAAGAAAGTGTAATTATGATTCCCTCAAATGGAGCAGAATGAATGCATGTTTGTAGGTGTTGGCGGGTTACTGAGTGATTCGGTCCACTGAAAAGAATGTGTCGCACCGGCTGATCAAGCGTTGACAACAGGCATTGTTTGAATAAAGGAGTTGCCGCTCAAGTTGTGTGCCTTATGGGAAAAGCGTAGCCCGAAGCCTTGCCTTGCCTTTTCACAAGCGATGCTTCCCCTGTCCTTCCATCCATTCTTCTGGAGACCCAGTGAGCTGGAGGGGGGTTATTGGTAGTCTCCCTGTTGTTGGATGCTGACTTTCGTCCTAGCCAAGCGCTTGCAATCCCTCTCTAATGGCTGCCTTAATGGCCTCGGCCATTATAAATCTCTCTCTTTCAGGCTGTATCAGTCACAGCCCACAGTCACAGCCCACAGTCACAGCCCACAGTGACAGCCCACTGAGCCTTTCCCAGATAGAACTCTACAAGTGCAAATTCCCCAGATTTATTCTCATATTTCGCACAATCAATCAACAAGTGGAATGTAATTTCTCCTCCACTGCAAGAGATAGACACGGGCTGGGAATTGTGTTGTATGGTTATTACATAAAGACACGGCAACTGGGCTGTTTATTAATATATCAGGCAATATAGTGGGGCCAGACAGGTGAACCACAGGTCAGACAGACTCTAATGGTATTCTGATCTCTACGTGTCTCCCAGTAGTGAAAAACAGCATATAGAGATGGGTCACGTCCCTTCATTCCAAACTAATATCAGACCTGGGTTCAAATACTATTTGAAGTCATTTGAAATACTGAATCTGGGCTTGATTGAACTTTCCTGGCACATAGGAACCAATAGAATAATCATCAAACTCCAAAAGTATTTGAAAGATTGAATCCAGGTCTGCCCTACATCCTTTCTGACTATCTTTCATCATGGCTGATGTGATGCCAATCCTCTTAGAGGAAAGGCTAGAGGGAGGTCAGCAAATACCTACAACCTAAGTTCATCCAATGGCCTTTAAAGTGAGTACCACGTTGGCAAACTGCCGTCCATGCACATTCAGAGTCGAAATTGGGCATCGGAGACTGGCTTTATGTAAAGCAGTCAATACAACAAGGGATCTAGTCCCACTAGACTCGTTGTTACAGTTTCTTACAATCACTTTGGCACTAATTTCGGGAACCTTCATGTCATTTTCCAAAACTCTAGACACAAAATTCACAACCAATGATCAAAATGCAATTTTTTTCAAAACTCTAACACTTTTTCCAATTGCTTGGATACAATACACATAAAGCTAAGATCATTTGTTCATTGAACTAAAATCACCTGTTCAAAATGACACAACTTAACATCAAAGTATTACCATTTCAAAATGCAATTCACACATTACATCTGAGATGACTGTCTATTCATTTCATTACAATGATCTAATTATCAATTGATACAACTGATCAAAATGATAAGTAACTGTTGCATTACTCTTAATGCATAGTTTTACGGAAACTGACAAACAATATTCCATGTTTAGATCATGAAAGTTTCAGGATAACGAGATCCATAGACACCAATTACAGTGGAACATGAACCAATTGGACTACATTATCTATGGATGTAATATTGCATCATCATTCTTTATCAGACACTGTTTCTATGGTCCCATGTACCACTTTTCCAGACCATGTTTTCAGATTTGGCATTACTGTACACTCATCGGCCACTTTATTAGGTACACCTATCCAGTACTGGGTAGGGCCACTTTTGCCTCCACAACAGCCTGAATTATTCACGCTGTTGTACGTTAAGAGATGCCATTCTGTACACCACTGTTTTAAACAGCTGTTATTTGAGCATTTGTGGCCTTTCTGTTAGCTTGAATGAGTCTGGACATTCTCCTCTGACCTCTCTCATTAACAAGGTGTTTTTGCCCACAGAACTGCCGCTCACTGAATGTGTTTTCTTTATCGCACCATTCTCTGTAAACTCTAGAGACTGTAGTGCGTAAAAATCCCAGGAGGGCAGCTGTTTCTGAGATTCTAGAACCACCATGTGTAGCACCAACAATCATACCATTGTCAAAGTTGCTTAGATTACACATCTTGCCCGTTCTAATATTTGGTCGAACAACATCGAAAGCTCTCTACTCTATATACTCTATATATTGAGTTGCAGGCAGCCACATGATTCGCTGTTCGAATGTAACCGTCCTTGATGAGCTAAATCAGGTCTGTAGATGCTGATGGCATGACCTATGTCATTGTGTGGGATAATGTCAGGCTCCACCATGCTCAAATGGTGCAAGCATGGTTTCAGACCACACCACAATTTACCACCCTGTACTAACCCCCATACTCTCCTTTCCTAAAACCCGATTGAGGAATTTTTCTCCACATGGAGGTGGAAGGTATATGATAGGCGCCCTCACGAACAAGCCACACTTCTCCAGGCCATGGATGACGAATGCAATGACATCATGGCAGACCAGTGTCAGGCCTGGATTCACCAGAAGATTCTTGCCAAGATGTTTGGCTAATGAAAACATCCATTGTGATGTGGATGAGAACCTGTGGCCAAATCCATAAGACAGGGTTGATGGAAATATAGAAGTACAGTAATCAATCCTGTGTTTTGGTTTTTACAGTAAGCCAGGTGAGGAACACTGCAGTTGACGTTTTACTGCAGTTTTTTTCTTTTTTGTAGCTAATTATTTTTGCTTTGATTCAAACAAACCTATGTTGTGATTTTATTGTATTTCATCAATACATTTCTGATTTTGTTCAATGATTTCACTGTGTCTGTAGTATTCTCTCTACTAGTCCTTTTACAGTGATGTAATTACGTGTAGTAGCATAATGAAACATGTAACACATATTTTGTACTACAGTATTTAATGACTGTACGAACAACTACACAGTGAAACTATCGGTATCTTGTGTGTGGGTGATCTAAATTAATATTCCTATGGTTTTTCATGATAAATTAGTTATTTGAACCAATGATTCTGCAAGTGCAAGGTTTCCTTAAAGATATGAATGCACAATGCAATGTTCTGAACATTGGACAGCCTGTGTTACAAGTGATGACCGTTTTGAGTTTTGTGTCTAGAGTTTTGAAAAATGACCACAAGGTTCTGAAATTAGTGCCAAAGTGATTGTTAAAAACTGTAATGGTTGTTAATTGTACCCCTGCCGTTGTCAAGACCTCGATCTCCATCCTTGTAAATGGACGTTATGCGCTAACTAGGTGTTGACCAATGTTTGACTTTCTCAAACAGACTTAGGGGAAAGGAGACAACAGATGAGCTCTGATTTGATCTCTAAAGTTGTAGTGGCTACATTACCATATTGATTGTGTGTGCATGCGTGCGTGTGTGTGTGGGTGTGAGCGTACACATGCATGAATGTGTGCGTGGGTGTGTACATGTGTGTGCATGCGTGCGTGTGTGTGCGCACAATGAAAGGTGTGCAAACCTGCGGGAGAGAGTGATTGATTACACAAGTGTAAAAGCTCTCTCGTGTCTCCACAGGGAAAGAGCTTCGGCCCGCTCCCTCAGCAGCTCTAAGCAGGAGGAGCAGGAAATCGATGGCTAAAAGACATTCATGATTGACTGGATCCAGCATGCATGTATGTCCCCCCTGACAACAGAGGTCATTGGTTCGTCAATGTTGTGCTTAATGACGTCTCTGAAGCTCTGGTTTGCAGCCTTTGCATTCCTTTCAGTAGGAACGCATTGCTAACGTATGGGGAGTTTTGAGTAAATATTGGTCAGAGCAGCAAATCCCAGGTTTATGAAACCAGACAACAGAAAACACTGGGGACTTTAGCACACCATGTAGCCATGCAGAACACTGCTACCACTGTTGATGCTGATTGACAAACCAGCCAGCCAATCGCAGAGCAGATTAAATCCAAAGTTCACCACACTTCTTTGCCACTGAGCCACCCTATTGCCGCACACTACGTCCACCGGGCTGCTTCGCCCCTCGGTCACTGTGTGCAGACACTTGCTAGAGGAGGAGAGGAAGGAAGGAAACATTGGAGGGAGTCCAGAGACACTGCATCACACCCATAAAGAGAGAACACAGGGCCTGTTTCGGGAGATAGGGAAATGAACGTTGGCGTTTTTTGGGGGGGGGGTGCAATTGAGGTGTGCTTTCAGACACAGAGACATAGAGAGGGCAGTGGTGAGACGGTGCGGTGTGGCCCCCCTGAACGACAGACACACAGGATCCGGGAGGAGTTTGAGTGTGTAGGGCCTCCTGTCGGAACACTGTGCTAGCAGTGATCAGGCACACAGGCAGACAGCCATTCAGAGTGTGTGCTCATGTTCTAACACACATACAAACGCTCACTCACTTCCCTGAATGTTAAATCTTCGCTCAAGTTCATCCATAATAAATTAGAACCTATTTAGGAAGAATCTGAAAGTCAATAGCAGACAAATTAAAATAAATGAGTGTGGGGGAAAAAAAATCGCTCTGCTTAATAATTTAAGAGTCAGTGGCAACATAGAATGCAAGTTTGATCACTTCTGAATTCTGTAACTCTGTCAATTAGAACATCTGTGTGTGCCTGCCAGATTTATCTTGTTCATAACCAAAGAATTGTTAGCATCTGTTGAGCTAGATCAATAACAACGGGTCAGGACATGGAGAAACACATAGGGCCTGATGTCCAACACGCTGCTTCTAAGACAACACACATGTTTAGGTGTTGTGGCATTCTGGGTTGGGGAGATTACGCTAGGATTACCATAACTACAGTAAACAGGTTCAATAGTGTCGACATCTACGCAACGCGGGCCAAATGTTGTTCAGCTCAACATTAGCAGAGCCATCTGGACAGGAGAGCACTAGTAACCTCATAGATATGTGTGAATATATGATCCCGAGTGGCACAGTGGTCTAAGGCACTGCATCTCAGTGCTAGAGGCGTCACTACAGACTCTGGTTTGATTCCAGGCTGTATCACAACCGGAAGTGATTGGGAGTCCCATAGGGCGGGGCACAATTGGCACAGCGTCGTCAGGGTTTTGCCGGTGTAGGCCGTCATTGTAAATAAGAATGTGTTCTTAACTGACCTGCCTAGTTAAATACATTTAAAAAAATACATTTAAAAAAATACCAAATGGCACCCTAGTGCACTACTTTTCACCAGAGCCTTACGGGTCCTCGTCAACAGTAGTGCACTATGAAGGGAATAGAGTTCCATTTGGGATGTGGCCTAGAAGTCATCAGGAAGTGGACGATCACCAGGAGGATAGCGCCAGTCATGCCGTTCACAGAGCTGCATTAGATGCCCATCACTAGCTGAATGAACACAGATCCAACAGATTCACAGATATAGACACAGATATGCAATACAACCACTCTCATGCACACACACACGCACACACACACACACACAAACACACACACACACACACACACAGAGACAGATAGACAGAGAGACAGACAGACAAGCATACACACACACACACACACACACACACACACACACACACACACACACACACACACACACACACACACACACACACAGGCATACACACAAAAGGATCACTAGGCCAGCCCTCACATCCCCAGCTTCTCTGCAGACTCCGTGGGTAGATACCCACCTGGGTAAAGCCGGCATCCGCTAGATTTGGCTAGGACGGTTAAGGCTCACTACACATACTACAGTACTTACTATGCCTGTGATGTGTGGTTGTCGAACCTAGCTATGTTAAGATGACCTGTAAGTCGTTCTGGATCAGAGCATCTGCAAAATGGCTAAAATGAGTGAGAGATCCACCCAAAACAACAACAAGCTTCTGTGATGTCCAAGCCTGTGCCATCTCCATTTTAAAACATGCATTTACAGAGTGAAACCAATCACATAGGAAATATGATGGACAACAAATTAGCTTACACAATGCAGAATAGCAATGAGCAAAACAAGTGTTGTTTTCAACATGTTTTACTTCATTGATTGCTGTTTCTCCATCTCGACAGGAACCCTGGCATCTGAAAACATCAAACAGAATCATCCAAATGAACCCTCCACTGAGTTCACCTTGCCCAATCAATCAATATGCAGCACATGTTCTGTTCAGGACTACTTCCAATTACATTCCCTAAATTACATATATGAGTGTTCTTCAAAAACCAGCAGCACGGTAGAGGCCTCACATCACATCAGCTGTGCAACCACACACACACCACTCACACACCCACACAGAGACACAGACTAACAGAGACACACGCACGACACTCTCGAGTGTGTGTGGATTATGAAGATTTCCACTGATTAAAGCGGGCTAAGCAAACTGAGAGCAGATGTTGGGAGAGGAGAGAACACATCGCTGCTGTGTGTCCAGTATGGTTAATCCAGCTGTTTGGTCATCTCCCATTTCACTAAACCAAAATCAGAGACAACAGTCAAGGCAGTCATCAGGTCCACGCCAGCTAGGCGGATAATGGGGCAGTATACAGAAGGTTTCAACCCAGAGGAGGAACACAATGTACAGTATAGTCCAATATCTCTAGTAATGGAGGCTGCTCAGAGGAGGAAGAGAAGGACCATCCTCCTCAATGAATTTCATAAAAATGTAAATAGTGAAACATTAAAAAAGTTGTCCTTTTTAGATAAAACTATACTAAATATATTCATATCACCAAATAGTTGATTAAAACACACTGTTTTGAAATTAACGTCTACAGTAGCCTCAACAGCACTCTGTAGGCACCATGGTGTAGCTGGAGGACAGCTAGTTTCTGTCCTTCTCTGGGTACATAGACTTTAATACGAAACCTAGGAGGCTCATGGTTCTCACTCCCTTCCATAGACTAACACAGTAATTATGACAACTTCCGGAGGAGATTTTGGTTTTAATAATTTATTGCTACCCGGGGCCCCGGTGTAACTGCTAAACTGGTTGCTGACTGTACACTGTACTGCATGATTGTAGCCGGTTTACTAACACGCCAGTTCTAGTCGCTATGACAATGTAGGTAGGCTGTGTGTAATGGTTAGCGGTTATGATATGAAGGTTTGGCTTGGAAAGGTTTTTTCACCTATTCACAGCTGATGTGTTGTTTATTTCAGTTCACAAGCAAAGGGAAAAGGTGAGAGGAGGAGAGCACGTAGATGTAGGAAGGAAGAAGGATGTGAGAAGAAGCAAAATGATCATGCTGTTTGTATGTGGCTGCTATGTAAGTGAACTGTGTTTGCGTGTGATCAGGGGTGTATTCATTCCGCGGTTTCTGTTGAAAAATATTTCTTAAACAGAAGCAAACGCAACAAAATGGGGATAAACATACCATCATTTGTCCAATAGAAACTCTTGTTTGCAACTGTTGGACTAATGATTACACCCTAGATCAGCTAGATGCAGGCAAGAGTGTGCAAGGAGGTATTGGATGTGTAATTGTCTGTCACCTTGATTACTCTAACTTTTCTCTCGACCTGTGCACCTACATTATAAACTTTCATTCATAGGCTAGGTTTTAGCAACTTCATGATGGGTATTGGGAAAATTCTAGTATCATTTAGTAGTCTAAACCTATTGATGTTACATTGAACTGGGTGAATGGAATATGAATGACAGTCATCCAATATATTGTAATAGGGCCATGATCTTTAAAAAATAATCATCCTCCCTCATCTTAAACGTCACCAACTGCTACTTAGCGCAAGTAATGCACCAATAGTAATATAATAAAATAACAATATATGCCATTTAGCAGACATTTTTATCCAAAGCAACTTACAGTCATGCGTGCATGTATTTTTCATATGGAGGGTCTCAGCAGAAATCAAACACATGCTCTACCAACTGAGCCAACAGTACCATCCAAGTAGCCTAGCCAATATCACCTCAGATGTCATTTTAGAGTAACTGTGAATGTGAGGTGCTCATTTATCCTGTTTGGGAGATAACTCCTAATCTGCCCAGTGGCAGCATGCAGGTCTGGCCCAGTCTGGTAGAGAGAGGACAGAGGACATGTCAGGCAGGTTGAATGAGTCCTGACACCATGCCATTGCCCCAAGGCAGGTGTCTGGCAGGAGCATTGGCCAGCTGATAAGGGAGAGCAGGGGAACAACTGATATGGGAGAGCAGGGGCAAGCTGATATGGGAGAGCAGGGACCAGCTGATATGGGAGAGCGGGCCAGGACATTGTGTAGAATATGTATTGTATAGTTGTAGGGCTGAGGGTTGAGAGGTGATAGACAGACAGGCAAACAAGCTACAACATTCATTTCCCCATTGCACCTAGATGAGTGCATATTTTAGCCTCATCATATAATTTCGCACTGTAATACCACTAGCTGGCTGAGATAGCCCTGTATCACTTTCTGTGCTGTGTTGTAATGTGGAAATGACTGTCTGTGTAATGAGGAAATGGCTGTCTGTGTAATGTGGAAATGGCTATCTGTGTAACGGGGAAATGGCTGTCTGTGTAATGGGGAAATGGCTGTTTGTGTAATGAGGAAATGTATGTCTGTGTAATGGGGAAATGGCTGTCTGTGTAATGGGGAAATGGCTGTCTGTGTAATGGGGAAATGGCTGTTTGTGTAATGAGGAAATGCATGTCTGTGTAATGGGGAAATGGCTGTTTGTGTAATGGGGAAATGTATGTCTGTGTAATGGGGAAATGGCTATCTGTGTAAAGGGGAAATGGCTGTTTGTGTAATGGGGAAATTACTGTCTGTGTAATGGGGAAATTACTGTCTGTGTAATGGGGAAATTACTGTCTGTGTAATGGGGAAATGGCTGTTTGTGTAATGGGGAAATGACTTTGTGTAATGTAGAAATGACTTTGTGTAATGTAGAAATTACTTTGTGTAATGGGGAAATGACTTTGTGTAATGTAGAAATGACTTTGTGTAATGTAGAAATTACTTTGTGTAATGTAGAAATTACTTTGTGTAATGTGGAAATGACTTTGTGTAATGGGGAAATGACTTTGTGTAATGTAGAAATTACTTTGTGTGTAACGGCTTTCCTCCTCCTCTTCATCCGAAGAGGAGGAGCAGGGATTGAACCAAAATGCAGCTTCTTGATATGACATGATTTATTAAATTAAAGACGAAAAAACACGAAAACACTTTAACAAACTACAAAACAACAAACGACGTAGACGCACCTGAACATAAGAACTTACATGACACGAAGAACGCATGAAACAGGAACAGACTACATAAACCGAACAACCGAACAAACAAACCGAAAACAGTCCCGTGTGGCGCAACGTACATAGACACAGGAGACAACCACCCACCACAAACAATGTGAAAACACCTACCTTAATATGACTCTCAATCAGAGGAAATGAAAACCACCTGCCTCTAATTGAGAGCCATATCAGGTCACCCTTAAACAAACATAGAAACACATAACATAGACTACCCACCCAAACTCACGCCCTGACCGTCAAACACATACAAAATAACAGAAAACCGGTCAGGAACGTGACATAACCCCCCCCTCAAGGTGCGTACTCCGAACGCACCACCAAAAGTCTAGGTGAGGGTCTGGGTGGGCGTCTGACCACGGTGGTGGCTCAGGCTCTGGGCGAGGTCCCCACCCCACCATAGTCAATCCCAGCTTACGTCTCCCCCTCTGAATGACCACCCTCCTATTCCACCCACTTAATTTAAAGGGTACCGTCGATATAAGGGGCAGCACCGGGATAAGGTAGCTCAGGACAGAGAGATAGCTCAGGACAGAGAGGTAGGTCAGGATAGAGAGGTAGCTCAGGATAGAGGGGCAACTCCGGACTGAAGGGCAGCTCCGGACAGAGAGACAGCTCTGGACTGAGAGGCAGTTCTGGATAAATGGCCGCTCTGGGCTGAGGGGCAGCTCATGACTGGCTGACGGCTCTGGACGCTCATGGCTGGCTGACGGCTCTGGACGCTCATGGCTGGCTGACGGCTCTGGACGCTCATGGCTGGCTGACGGCTCTGGACGCTCATGGCTGGCTGACGGCTCTGGACGCTCATGGCTGGCTGACGGCTCTGGACGCTCATGGCTGGCTGACGGCTCTGGACGCTCATGGCTCGCTGACGGCTCTGGACGCTCATGGCTCGCTGACGGCTCTGGCAGATCCTGTCTGGTTGGCGGCTCTGGCAGATCCTGTCTGGTTGGCGGCTCTGGCAGATCCTGTCTGGTTGGCGGCTCTGGCAGATCCTGACTGACGAATGGCTCTAGCGGCTCCTGACTGACTAACGGCTCTGACGGCTCGGGACAGACGGGCGGCTCTAATGGCTCGGGACAGATGGATGGCTCAGACGGCACTGGGCAGACGGATGGCTCAGATAGCGCTGGGGAGACGGATGGCTCAGATGGCGCTGGGGAGACGGATGGCTCAGATGGCGCTGGGGAGACGGATGGCTCAGATGGCGCTGGGGAGACGGATGGCTCAGATGGCGCTGGGGAGACGGATGGCTCTGGCCGGATGAGGCGCACTGTAGGCCTGGTGCGTGGTGCCGGAACTGGAGGCACCGGGCTAAGGACACGCACCTTCAGGCTAGTGCGGGGAGCAGGGACAGGGCACACTGACCTCTCGAAGCGCACTATAGACCTGGTGCGTGGTACCGGCACTGGTGGTACCGGGCTAAGGGCACGCACCTCAGGGCGAGTGCGGGGAGAAGGAACAGTGCGTACAGGGCTCTGGAGACGCACAGGTGGCTTAGTGCGTGGTGCCGGAACTGGAGGCACTGGGCTGGAGACACGCACCATAGGGAGAGTGCGTGGAGGAGGAACAGGGCTCTGGAAACGCACTGGAAGCCTGGTGCGTGGAGTAGGCACTGGTGGTACTGGGCTGGGGCGGGGAGGTGGCGCCGGAAATACCGGACCGTGCAGGCGTACTGGCTCCCTTGAGCATTGAGCCTGCCCAACCTTACCTGGTTGAATACTCCCCGTCGCCCGACCAGTGCGGGGAGGTGGAATAACCCGCACCGGGCTATGTAGGCGAACCGGGGACACCATGCGTAAGGCTGGTGCCATGTAAGCCGGCCCGAGGAGACGTACTGGTGGCCAGATATGTAAGGCCGGCTTCATGACATCCGGCTCAATACTCAATCTAGCCCTGCCAGTGCGGGGAGGTGGAATAACCCGCACCGGGCTATGAACACGTACAGGAGACACCGTGCGCTCTACTGCGTAACACGGTGTCTGCCCGTACTCCCGCTCTCCACGGTTAGCCTGGGAAGTGGGCGCAGGTCTCCTACCTGCCCTTGGCCCACTACCTCTTAGCCCCCCCCCAAGAAATTTTTGGGGTTTCTTCACGGGCTTCCGTGCTAGCCGCGTACCTTCATATCTCCGGTCTTGAGCTTGATTCTCCGGCTTCCAGCCACGTCTCCTTGCTGCCTCCTCATACCACCGCTCCTGGGCTCTCGCTGCTTCCATCTCCTCACGAGCGCGGCGATATTCCCCAATATGAGCCCAGTGTCCTTTTCCCTCCAATACTTCATCCCATGTCCAGGATTCCTGTGTAGCAGGCCACTGCTCGAATTCATGCTGCTTGGTTCTGGTGTGGTGGGTGGTTCTGTAACGGCTTTCCTCCTCCTCTTCATCCGAAGAGGAGGAGCAGGGATTGAACCAAAATGCAGCTTCTTGATATGACATGATTTATTAAATTAAAGACGAAAAAACACGAAAACACTTTAACAAACTACAAAACAACAAACGACGTAGACGCACCTGAACATAAGAACTTACATGACACGAAGAACGCATGAAACAGGAACAGACTACATAAACCGAACAACCGAACAAACAAACCGAAAACAGTCCCGTGTGGCGCAACGTACATAGACACAGACACAGGAGACAACCACCCACCACAAACAATGTGAAAACACCTACCTTAATATGACTCTCAATCAGAGGAAATGAAAATCACCTGCCTCTAATTGAGAGCCATATCAGGTCACCCTTAAACAAACATAGAAACACATAACATAGACTACCCACCCAAACTCACGCCCTGACCGTCAAACACATACAAAATAACAGAAAACCGGTCAGGAACGTGACATTGTGTAATGGGGAAATTACTTTGTGTAATGGAGAAATGACTGTCTGTATAAAGGGGAAATGAATAATACGTACATCCGAATGATCCAAACTAACACCATAAGTTCACTGTAAAAGTATTGGGTTGGCTTTATGGTAAAATAACATTGTATCATAGTGTTCATCATAACATTGTAACGCCTCGTTAAATAGTGGATAACTGAATTAAGTCAGTGGACTTGTGGAATTCTACCCTACCCTGCCTACCTAATGCTGCTAACGACACATATCAGTATAGTGTTCTAATGCATGTTTTAACACGGTGGACTCGATGGGAGGCCGGCCGTTTATGTCAGCACAAGACTCCTTGATTCAGCAGCGGGGGGTGGGGGGGGGGGGGGGGGGGGGGGGGGTCAGTGTCTTTATAGTGGAGCCAATTAACCATTTAGTACACATGTCTACTGAAGTATGGAGTGTGTCCAGGACCAGGCAGTCTGCTCTGGCTAACAAACACATACCATGTTATTTACTCTGTTGACTTGCTCGTATGTGTGAAAGCATTATCATGTGCTGCAGTTGTCTGTGGGGAGGGAGGGGGTGGTTCAGGGATGGGGCACAAATTAGCTGCGAGGTCATAGCGCTGTGTGGCTTGACACAAGTAGTCATTAGCTAGCTAAGCGTGGGGCGCTAGCTGGCGCAATAGCTAAATACACAGAATGTTTATTTGTCTGGACGGCACTGAGTCCTAAGGCTGAATTTCATTGAATCAGCATTGCATTATTTGAGCAGTATTATTTTTACACCATGGTCAAGTCACTTCACAGAATGGTTTTGGGTACTTTAAAAATGTACTATTATTCAGTGGTGTAAAATACTTAAGTAAAAATACTTTAAAGTACTACTTAAGTCAAAGTACTACTTAAGTGGGGTATCTGTACTTTTTATATTTTTTGACAACTTTTACTTTTACTTCACTACATTGCAAAAAAGAAAATAATGTACTTTTTACTTGATTTTCCCTGACACCCGAAAGTAATCGTTATATTTTGAATGCTAAGCAGGACAAGAAAATTGTCCAATTCACACACCAATTCCCGGTATTAAGAGAACATCCTTGGTCATCCCTACTGCCTCTGATCTGGCAGACTTACTAAACACACATGCTTTATTTGTAAATTTTGTCTGAGTGTTGGAGTGTACCCCTTGCTACCCATACTAAACAAATAAAATGGTGCTGTCTGATTTTCTTAAAATTAGGAATTTGAGATGATTTATACTTTTACTTTTGATGAATAAGAATTTAAAAATATTTACTTTTAGACTTTTACTCAAGTAGTATTATCATGGGTGACTTTCACATTTACTTGAGTCATTTTCTATTGAGGTATCTTTCCGTTTACTCAAGTATGACAATTGGGTAATTTTTCCACCACTGCTATTGCTACTACAGCCAGGTACGTGGATTGCTACTACAGCCAGGTACGTGGATTGCTACTACAGCCAGGTACGTGGATTGCTACTACAGCCAGGTACGTGGATTGCTACTACAGCCAGGTACGTGGATTGCTACTACAGCCAGGTACGTGGATTGCTACTACAGCCAGGAACGTGGATTGCTACTACAGCCAGGTACGTGGATTGCTACTACAGCCAGGTACGTGGATTGCTACTACAGCCAGGTACGTGGATTGCTACTACAGACAGGTACGTGGATTGCTACTACAGCCAGGTACGTGGATTGCTACTACAGACAGGTACGTGGATTGCTACTACAGACAGGTACGTGGATTGCTACTACAGACAGGTACGTGGATTGCTACTACAGACAGGTATGTGGATTGCTACTACAGCCAGGTACGTGGATTGCTACTACAGCCAGGTACGTGGATTGCTACTACAGCCAGGTACGTGGATTGCTACTACAGCCAGGTACGTGGATTGCTACTACAGCCAGGTACGTGGATTGCTACTACAGCCAGGTACGTGGATTGCTACTACAGCCAGGTACGTGGATTGCTACTACAGACAGGTACGTGGATTGCTACTACAGACAGGTACGTGGATTGCTACTACAGCCAGGTACGTGGATTGCTACTACAGCTAGGTACGTGGATTGCTACTACAGCCAGGTACGTGGATTGCTACTACAGCTAGGTACGTGGATTGCTACTACAGACAGGTACGTGGATTGCTACTACAGCCAGGTACGTGGATTGCTACTACAGCCAGGTACGTGGATTGCTACTACAGCCAGGTACGTGGATTGCTACTACAGCCAGGTACGTGGATTGCTACTACAGCCAGGTACGTGGATTGCTACTACAGCCAGGTACGTGGATTGCTACTACAGCCAGGTAAGTGGATTGCTACTACAGCCAGGTACGTGGATTGCTACTACAGCCAGGTACGTGGATTGTTACTACAGCCAGGTACGTGGATTGCTACTACAGCCAGGTACGTGGATTGCTACTACAGCCAGGTACGTGGATTGCTACTACAGCCAGGTACGTGGATTGCTACTACAGCCAGGTACGTGGATTGCTCTGGCAGGGAGATGATACCAGTTTTCAGCATAACACGTGTATGCGTGGACAGGAGGATTCTCTATTGACATCGCTTTTTAGTCCAGGATTGGTCTTAATCTGTGTCTGTGTAACCCCGCTGTAACGATTTTCCTCTTCTTCTGACGAGGAGTAAGAGATATCAGACCAATGTGCAGCGTGGTAAGTGTCCATTTTAATAGTTTAAAACTGAACACTAAAAAATACAAAATAACGAAGTGAAATATACAAACGAAAATCGAAACAGTCCCGAAAGGTGCAAACACAAAACAGGAAACAACCACCCACAAAAACCAATGAAAAACAGGCTACCTAAATATGGCTCCCAATCAGAGACAACGACTGACACCTGCCTCTGATTGGGAACCATACTAGGCCAAACACATAGAAATATAACCATAGAACAAAACATAGAAAAACAACATAGAATGCCCACCCCAACTCACGCCCTGACCAAACTAAAATAAAGACATAAAAAAGGAACTAAGGTCAGAACGTGACACCCGCCCTAAGTAGCCTAACATTGGTGTTGCGGGTTCGATTGATTTCCATTCTCAGTGTATTTAAGCAACCGTGTGGTATAGGGTCTGATAAACACAGCTGTCAGCCAATCAGCATTCAGGGCTCGAACCACCCTGTTTATAATCCCTATTAGTGTCCTGGTCTTTCTGTTCTACTGGTATCTGATGGAGTGCTGCTAGCTACAGTAGCTCTCTGCAGACAGTTGTGTTGTAAACTGTTATAGCGGGGTTGTACATGTCATTCAGTAAGTGCTATCCGGGATCCTTGGTATGTCCCTACCCTAAACTCTAACCCTAACCCTAACTCTAACCCTACCCTAAACCCTAACCCTTTCCCTAACCATAACCATAACCCTTACCTAACCGTAACCGTAACCTTGACCCTTACCTTAACCATTTTAAATTTCAACTTCAATCTGTTAGGGACGTCCCAAGGATAGCAACCCATCTAATTCATAATCATCCAGGAAGGTGATGCACCGTAATGATGCTCTACTTAGCTCTCCCTAGAGGTCACCGGCGCAATGCAGAGGAGTTCCAGTACAGCTGGGGGGCGGCTAGAATTCTCACAAGTCTCTGTGCAGAGAGGGAAACTAAACAGGAAGAGAAAACAAGCCAACAGGAAGCCAGATGGGTTCAAGAGGACAGTTAAAATAGACAATGATGACGCAATGGCACTAAGGGTAACTTTAGCACGACTCGGCTAACTACACATCAGCGCTACTACAACAACTACGTCTAACCAGACCTACTTCTTCTACTGCAACTACTGGCAATGCAATGCTACCATAGGGCCAAAACAAACAAACCATTTACGTAATTGACCTTTACTACTTCTAGAATCTATAGCTACTGCTGCCGCCATTTTGAATAAGTTCCTTAAAAACCTTTTCTCAATAGGGGGTGCTGTTTTCACTTTGTAAAAATTTCGTTCCCAAATTAAACTGCCTCGCACTCAATTCTTGCTCGTACAATATGCATATTATTATTACTATTGGATAGAAAACACTCTCTAGTTTCTAAAACCGTTTGAATTATATCTGTGAGTAAAACAGAACTCAAGTTGGAGCAATTTTCCTGTGAGGAAGTGAGAAATCTGAAATCAGACAGGCTGTTCTGGGGTCAGTTTATTAATTTGCATGTCTTCTATTGGTCGAGATGCACTGCATACGCCTTCCCCTAGATGTCAGCAAATAGTGAGAATTGGAATGGTGTTGCTAGGCAGATCTGAGGCCACATAAAGGGTTTGGGAACGTGGGGTCCACTCTTTTCAACATTCGCCATGACGCAAGACAGACCTCAGGATGGCGTTCTGGAAAGCTACCGTTATAGGCCTTAGATATATCCGGCTCTGATTTTATTCGATATAGGTGTTAAAGACATCATAATGTTGTTATTTTAAACCGAGTTATATCAGTTTATATCAGTATATTGCGATTTTCGGATATTTCTTTGTGCTGCGTTCTAGTGAGTTGGGCACGTCTGGGCCACATGGCTAATGTTTACTGCTAATTCCAAAGTTGAAGGCGACAATCTACAACCGAGCAACGATTATTTTGGACAAAGGACAACTTGCCCAAGATTCTGATGAAAGCTCATCAAAAAGTAAGAACTATTTATGATGTTAATTCGTTGTTCTGTTGAAAAATGTAAAACTCATATTCCGCCATTAATTTCGGTGCGGTCTCGCTTTAACGCACGCTGTATGTCGTAGTAACGTTAATTTTAAAAATCTAACACAGCGGTTGCATTAAGAACTAATGTATCTTTCATTTGCTGTCCAACCTGTATTTTTTAGTCAAGTTTATGATTAGTTACTGATTAGATTAGGTGCCTCTACCAAGATTTCTCCCGACATATTGTTGGCAGCTTGGCTGCTATTCTCATTGTATAACCACGATTTGTGCCGCTAAATATGCACATTTTCGAACAAACTCTATATGTATTGTGTAATATGATGTTATAGGACTGTCATCTGAAGAAGTTTGAGAAGGTTAGTGAAAAAATTAATATCTTTTGCTGGTTTATTCGTTATCGCTATTGTTGGCTTGAATCAATGCTGTTGTGTAGTTGGCTATTGTAGTAAGCTAATATAATAATATATTGTGTTTTCGCTGTAAAACACTTAAAAAATCTGAAATATTGGCTGGATTCACAAGATCTTTGTCTTTCATTTGCTGTACGCTGTGTATTTTTCATAAATGTTTTATGATGAGTATTTAGGTAATTCACGTTGGTCTCTGTAGTTATTCTAGTTGCTTTGGTGAGAGTTGTGATGGTGGCTGCAATGTAAAACTATGATTTATACCTGAAATATGCACATTTTTCTAACAAAACATATGCTATACAATAAATATGTTATCAGACTGTCATCTGATGAAGTTGTTTCTTGGTTAGTGACTATTTATATCTTTATTTGGTCGAAATTGTGATAGCTACCTTTGCAGGAAAAAAATGGTGGAGAAAAAAAAGTTGTGTCTTTTGCTATCGTGGTTAGCTAATAGAAATACATATTGTGTCTTCCCTGTAAAACATTTTAAAAATCAGAAATGATGGCTGGATTCACAAGATGTGTATCTTTCATCTGGTGTCTTGGACTTGTGATTTAATGATATTTAGATGCTAGTATTTACTTGTGGCACTATGCTAGGCTATGCTAGTCAGCTTTTTTACTGATGGGGGTGCTCCCGGATCCGGGATTGTGATGAAGTAGAAGTTAATCGCAAACCATTTCCTCTACTGCTCTTACGGCTGCTGTAGTTTTGACTGACCATGATAAAAGTCAGCTGACCATGATAAAAGTCAGCTGACCATTATAAAAATGTATTGAATTTGATCGACTGCGTGTGTGTGTGAGTGAGCGAGCGTGTGTGTGTCTGTGCGTCTGTTTGTGTGTGAGCGAGCGAGCGAGTGTGTTAGTGTGTGTGTGTGTGTGTGCGTGCGTTCGATCCACGACTCTCATCTCCCAACCTGCTGGCGCTTTCCTGTCCCTCCACCTGTTCACCAGACACCACAAATCAGCAGGCTGACGTGGAAGTGCACTGTTACTCTTCTGCTTTATGACATCATCCTCACCATCATCATCACCATTCAGACACCAGACACAATCTGCCTGCATCACTCACCACCTCACTGAGCTGCTGTGTGTCCCCACTATTTCCTACGCTCAGTTATAGTGTACTCTGTGGACAGACTACCTCCTCTCCCCTACGCTCAGTTATAGTGTACTCTGTGGACAGACTACCTCCTCTCCCCTACGCTCAGTTATAGTGTACTCTGTGGACAGACTACCTCATCTCCCCTACGCTCAGTTATAGTGTACTCTGTGGACAGACTACCTCATCTCTCGTACACTCAGTTATAGTGTACTCTGTGGACAGACTACCTCATCTCCCCTACGCTCAGTTATAGTGTACTCTGTGGACAGACTACCTCATCTCCCCTACGCTCAGTTATAGTGTACTCTGTGGACAGACTACCTCATCTCTCGTACACTCAGTTATAGTGTACTCTGTGGACAGACTACCTCATCTCCCCTACGCTCAGTTATAGTGTACTCTGTGGACAGACTACCTCATCTCCCCTACGCTCAGTTATAGTGTACTCTGTGGACAGACTACCTCCTCTCCCCTACGCTCAGTTATAGTGTACTCTGTGGACAGACTACCTCCTCTCCCCTACGCTCAGTTATAGTGTACTCTGTGGACAGACTACCTCATCTCCCCTACGCTCAGTTATAGTGTACTCTGTGACAGGCTACCTACTTCTACTCCTCAGTGCTCAGCCTTCAGCAGAGTAACCTCAACATGTACACAGCAGTTAGTACATGATTAGCCCAACTCTCTTCAACTGGCTTTCTCAGGCTACCTCCCTGTTAGAACCACCAGCTGCGTCTCTGTCCTGTTAACAACATGTTGGTTTTGCGGTGAGAGGGCTTCGTGCCTGGTTAACACTCGAACATGAACATTTAATCAACGCCACAGGACTTCTCATCCGACACATCTGAAGAAAAAAAGAAAACAACACAAGTCTGAATAACGGCCAATCCAAGCCAGACCCCCCAGACATCCTGAGGCTCCATAACAATCAGTCTTTGAGGCGATGCCAGTTAACATGCCACCTCCACCGCTAATTACTTAATTAAATTAATGAGCTTGCACCGGGAACGAGTAGACAGAAGAAAAATAAGTGACGTCTTCAGAGGAAAGTATGATTAAAGCCTCTCTGTCATTCGTCGCTCCATCCCTCCTCTTCCTCTCTCTCTCTCTCTCTCTCTGCTGGTAACTTTCAGGTTGTTTATTGAGGGAAAACTACAAAGAATCACCACGGCTCCATGGAGAAGAGAAAAGGACCATTGCATCCAGTTACCAGATGCATTACCAGTGAGGATGCATGCTTGGATAGCAGTGGATCAAAGTTAGTCGTTGTGACTTCACAACATTCGTACAGTACACAGCGGGGACATTTGGTCTATATTTTGCAATTAGTTCTGTTTTGAATACTGAAATTCAAAATAGCTTAAATTAAGAGGACAAATATATATTTTATGAGAAAGACATCAAGGGAACGAGTATAGACATTTCGGCATTGGAATTATTATGCAGAAAGTTTACCAGCGACAGTGATTAACAGTATATTCCCAACAAATGCAGGTTTATCTTAATGAAATGAGAATTTCTGAACGTTTCATCCTCTTGTCTAGTCTGTTACCTTCCCTTGGCTGTAAATCAACATGCAGGTATCTGTTCTGTGTTCGATGACTTGTCTTTAACCCAGCACCATTTATGGCATAATTTTTGGTAATGGGATTAGTCACATAACATTTAAAGAGGTATATTCCCAATAAATAGGACACATTATCCAATCAAGTTCCATGGCCTCATTTGTAGATCGTTCTTGACCTCACACAAAGGAAAGGGGCCTAAATAAGAGTATTAACGTTACATAAATCATGTAAGATGTTCCTTTTCAACCACATATCTTGGAAGTATTTTTTTCAAATCAAATCAACATGTATTTGTAACGCTTGTCGTCGGGAGAAGGAGAGGACCAAGGTGCAGCGTGGTAAGTACTCATAATTACTTTTAATGAAATACGAATACTAATAACAAAAAAACAACAAACGAACAGACCTGAAAGGTGAAACAAAACACTAACAGGAAACAACCACCCACAAACACAGGTGGGAACAGGCTACCTAAATATGATTCTCAATCAGAGACAATGAATGACAGCTGCCTCTGATTGAGAACCATATCAGGCCAGACATAGAAATAAAACAACATAGAAAACAGAACATAGACTACCCACCCCAACTCACGCCCTGACCAACCTAACACAAAGACATAAAAAGAAACTAAGGTCAGAACGTGACAGTATTTGTCACATGCGCCGAATACAACAGGTGTAGACCTTACTGTGAAATGCTGAATACAACAGGTGTAGACCTTACTGTGAAATGCTGAATACAACAGGTGTAGACCTTACTGTGAAATGCTGAATACAACAGGTGTAGACCTTACTGTGAAATGCTGAATACAACAGGTGTAGACCTTACTGTGAAATGCTGAATACAACAGGTGTAGACCTTACTGTGAAATGCTGAATACAACAGGTGTAGACCTTACTGTGAAATGCTGAATACAACAGGTGTAGACCTTACTGTGAAATGCTGAATACAACAGGTGTAGACCTTACAGTGAAATGCTGAATACAACAGGTGTAGACCTTACTGTGAAATGCTGAATACAACAGGTGTAGACCTTACTGTGAAATGCTGAATACAACAGGTGTAGACCTTACTGTGAAATGCTGAATACAACAGGTGTAGACCTTACAGTGAAATGCTGAATACAACAGGTGTAGACCTTACTGTGAAATGCTGAATACAACAGGTGTAGACCTTACTGTGAAATGCTTACTTATGAGCCTTAACCAATAATGCAGAGTTTTTAAAAAGTAAGTACAAAACATGTGCTAAATAACTAAAGGAAAAATAGTAACACAATAAAATAACAGTAACTAGGGTAAAAACAGCAGCTTATGTAGCAGCAGCTTATGTGAAAGAGTGTGAATGTATGTGTGTGTGTGTGTGTGTGTGTGTGTGTGTGTGTGTGTGTGTGTGTGTGTGTGTGTGTGTGTGTGTCTGTGTCTGTGTCTGTGTCTGTGTCTGTGTCTGTGTCTGTGTCTGTGTGTGTGTGTGTGTGTGTGTGTGTGTGTGTGTGTCTGTGTCTGTGTCTGTGTCTGTGTCTGTGTCTGTGTCTGTGTGTGTGTGTGTGTTGGAGTGTCTGTGTGTGTGTGTTGGAGTGTCTGTGTGTGTGTGTGTGTGTGTGTGTTGGAGTGTCTGTGTGTGTGTGTGTGTGTGTGTGTGTGTGTGTGTGTGTGTGTGTGTGTGTGTGTGTGTGTGTGTGTGTGTGTGTGTGTGTGTGTGTGTGTGTGTGTGTGTTGGAGTGTCTGTGTGTGTGTGTGTGTGTGTGTGTGTTGGAGTGTCTGTGTGTGTGTGTGTGTGTGTGTGTGTGTGTGTGTGTGTGTGTGTGTTGGAGTGTCTGTGTGTGTGTGTGTGTTGGAGTGTCTGTGTGTGTGTGTGTGTGTGTGTGTTGGAGTGTCTGTGTGTGTGTGTGTGTGTGTGTGTGTGTGTGTGTGTGTGTGTGTGTGTGTGTGTGTGTGTGTGTGTGTGTGTGTGTGTGTGTGTGTGTGTGTGTGTGTGTGTGTGTGTGTGTGTGTGTGTGTGTGTTGGAGTGTCTGTGTGGGTGTGTGTGTTGGAGTGTCTGTGTAGTATGTGTGAGTGTGTGGTTAGAGTCCAGTGGGTGTACATCAAGTCAGTGCAAATAAATAACAATAAATAATAATAAAATAAGGAGGTCAATGCTAATAGTCCGGGTAGCTATTTGATTAACTGTTCAGCAGTCTTATGGCTTGGGGGTAGAAGCTGATATGGAGCCTTTTGGTCCCAGACTTGGCACTCCGGAACCGCTTGCCTTGCGGTTCCAGAGAGAACAGTCTACGACTTGGGTGGATGGAGTCTGCCAATTTTTGGAGACTTCCTCTGGCACCGCCTGGTATATAGGTCCTGGATGGCAGGAAGCTTGGCTCCAGTGATGGGCCATACGCACTACCCTCTGTAGCACCTTATGGTCGGATGCCGAGCAGTTGCCATACCAGGCAGTGATGCAACCAGTCAGGATGCTCTTGATGGTGCAGCTGTAGAACTTTTTCAGGATCTGAGGTCGTATGCCAAATCTTTCCTTTGTAATATGTGTGCGTCCTCACACTGTGAAGTATGTCTTAATAAAGGATCCGGTATTACAGGGAACTCCCTGTGAGTTTGTTACATCAGATAGCGACAACACACAAAGAGAAGAAAGCACCACCCCAACCCACCCCCCTGGTCCTGCAGTGTGTTTCATTAATAACAGGAGTGATTATCTCTCCCCTGGGAGTCTAGGCCTACACACACCAGCCCCCCGTGGGCTCGCTAACGAGCACCTGACTCACCAGCCTCCGTCACGGCAGCTTTACAAGCCCACAGCCACTGAGCATAAAAAGAGGAAGTTTGGATCAAATGGGCACTAATCAGGGACTGCTCTGTTCTGTTCTGCTCCCTCTGAGCAGGATTGTCTTCACTGTGACTGTTCTGTTCTGCTCCCTCTGAGCAGGGTTATCTTCACTGTGACTGTTCTGTTCTGCTCCCTCTGAGCAGGGTTATCTTCACTGTGACTGTTCTGTTCTGCTCCCTCTGAGCAGGGTTATCTTCACTGTGACTGTTCTGTTCTGCTCCCTCTGAGCAGGGTTATCTTCACTGTGACTGTTCTGTTCTGCTCCCTCTGAGCAGGGTTATCTTCACTGTGACTGTTCTGTTCTGCTCCCTCTGAGCAGGATTGTCTTCACTGTGGCTGTGCTACTCAGGCTGTAGCATGACTACCATCTGTTCACAATATTAAGAGAGGAGACATGCTCTGCACTAACTTTACCTTCCATTTCCTGCCCAAGGAGAGGGCTGTGTGTGTGTGTGTGTGTGTGTGTGTGTGTGTGTGTGTGTGTGTGTGTGTGTGTGTGTGTGTGTGTGTGTGTGTGTGTGTGTGTGCTTGCGTGTCAATTTTTTTAACACTTTTAGGCATTATAAAAATGTTAGGAATACTAATAGCAGAAAACAAAGCAGGATGATTATATATGAGCACATCACAAATTATCTCAGGTGCAGTGGGACCACAACAACACCAAAGTAACGAACACGGGATAGTCACTGAAACTTTGGCACAATGAGGTGTGATCTGAGGCAACCATTCTACAATAACGTCATTGTTGTGCCACTGTTACTGTACATCACCAATGACATTGCTCCAGGGTCCACCCGAGACCACTCTGCCCAGGAATGACCCGCCTCGTTATACAGCACACCCGAGACCACTCTGCCCAGGAATGACCCGCCTCGTTATACAGCACACCCGAGACCACTCTGCCCAGGAATGACCCGCCTCGTTATACAGCACACCCGAGACCACTCTGCCCAGGAATGACCCGCCTCGTTATACAGCACACCCGAGAACAGTCCAATCTGCCCAAAAATGACCCGCCTGGTGAAACAACACACCCAAGAACAGTCCAATCTGCCCAGGAATGACCCGCCTCGTGAAACAGCACACCCGAGAACAGTCCAATCTGCCCAGGAATGACCCGCCTGGTGAAACAACACACCCAAGAACAGTCCAATCTGCCCAGGAATGACCCGCCTGGTGAAACAACACACCCAAGAACAGTCCAATCTGCCCAGGAATGACCCGCCTGGTGAAACAACACACCCGAGAACAGTCCAATCTGCCCAGGAGTGACCCTCCTGGTGAAACAACACACCCGAGAACAGTCCAATTTGCCCAGGAGTGACCCGCCTGGTGAAACAACACACCCGAGAACAGTCCAATTTGCCCAGGAGTGACCCGCCTGGTGAAACAGCACAGCAAAGGCGCAGAGCGAAATCCACGGTAATACTGTATACATCCCATTAACAAGATCATTTTATAATAAGAATAAGAATAATACAGTAGGATGAAGAATAATACAGTAGGATGAAGAATAATACAGTAGGATGAAGAATAATACAGTAGGATGAAGAATAATACAGTAGGATGAAGAGGCAATGGTCTGACCAACAAGTCTTCAATTCCTGTGTGCCTCATTTAGTAGAGCATGGTATCTGCAATGCCATTATTGTGGGTTTGAGTCCCGCATGGGGCACCCATACAAAAAATATATGCATGCATGACTATAAGTCGCTTTCGATAAAGTGTCTTAAACAGCCTAGATTATTCTACGGATACTGTCATGGAAACAAACATGTAGTATTCACAACCCTACACATACAAGGTTTCAGATAACATACAATATATAATTAGGACCCTGAGGTTTGGTTAATCATCTCACATGACCTGGATTTGAACCTTAATTTAATGCTTTTTCATCAAACTGTCAAATTGCTTTCATTTTTGGTCTAATTCTCATTTTTGGAAAGGCTTAAAATAAAGGTTAAAACCAAGGTCATGTGACATGATTAACAAAAACGCAGGGCCCTAAATATATTATATCACCAGGTTTTTGCTTTATAAGACAGATGGCATTGGCTATTGTCACTAGCAGATGCCAAATGTTTTCACCCTGTAAAAAATCTTACAAAACTTGCTATTTGTGGATAGTGAATAATTGGTTCAGGTTGTAGGCTTAAATGGATAACTCTGCAAGAGAGTTCAGAAGAGGAGAAGGCAGGGAGAGGTAGGGATAGAAGTGAGGGAGGGAGGGTAGAGGGCTAGTAGGAGTGTGAAATGGAGCCGTGTGCAGTAGACGTTAACACTATTCATTCTGTGGTGAGGACAGTTGGAGCTCAGTACAGTTCTTGCTCCTCCCTTGTGAAATGAGCAGGAAGATTGTGTCCTGTCAATTATTTCTTCTATCCCCTTCATTATTAGCGAGCTGCTTCTTTAAAAAAGTGGAGAAAGTTCAGAAAGTAAAGCGAGTCGAGGAAAGTTAGAGACACAAGTTAATTAACAAAAAAGTCCATCGCCATTGGACCTTTTCAAGGGCTTAGATAGGATGTTGGCCAACATCCTTGCTGCGACGGCTAGCTCCAATGACCCAGACAGACCTCCTATGCTACATTGCTTTGATCTGCGGTACATGTTCATGAGGGAATTTAACTTCCAACGTAAGCAGGAAAGATATTAAATGTTTTCTGGGGGTAGTTTGAGGAGATGCAAAATATAGTTTATATTCTTTATATAAATATAGCTTATATTCCTTATATAAACGTAGCTTATATTCCTTATATAAATGTAGCTTATATTCCTTATATAAATGTAGCTTATATTCCTTATATAAACGTAGCTTATATTCCTTATATAAACGTAGCTTATATTCCTTATATAAACGTAGCTTACAGTATATTCCTTATATAAACGTAGCTTATAGCTTATATTCTCTGAAAAAAACGTTAAGGAGTTAGGCACTATGCGTCCAGGGGACAGCTGTTTGATACAAGATACAAGATACTGTATTGCTATAAGGACATCTACTGAAAGTCCGACGATGAGCACACGAGATGAAGGCAGCTACTGTTCTGGGTCTGTTATATTGAACAATTTACACTTAGCAGATGCTGTTATCCAGAGTGACGGTGCATTCAACTAAGGTAGGTAAAACAACCATTAACACCGTCATTGCAAATAAAACACTTTCCTTATTAAAACAGCTAATTGCATAACATTTCTTGAAATTGTTCTTACTTTAAAATGAGCGTGCTTTAACAGCGATTGGAAAACCAGTTGGCACTGTCGGCTCATAAAAGAGGTTCAGTTGGGTGTTACTGTGTCACATTGACTTAGAGCCACACATTTCAGCAGCCAGCTAGAGGAGGAACAGACGGAGGAGGAACAGACGGAGGGGGAACAGAAGGAGGAGGAACAGAAGGAGGAGGAACAGACTGAGGAGGAACAACCTGAGGAGAAACAGCCGGAAGAGGAACATACGGAGGAGGAACAGACGGAGCAGGAACAGCCGGAGGAGGAACAGACGGAGGAGGAACAGACGGAGGAGGAACAGACGGAGGAGGAACAGACGGAGGAGGAACAGCCGGAGGAGGAACAGCCGGAGGAGGAACAGACGGAGGAGGAACAGACGGAGGAGAAACAGCCGGAGGAGGAACAGCCGGAGGAGGAACAGACGGAGGAGGAACAGACGGAGGAGGACCAGCCGGAGGAGGATCAGACGGAGGAGGAAGAGACGGAGGAGGAACTGCCGGAGGAGGACCAGCCGGAGGAGGAACAGACGGAGGAGGACCAGCCGGAGGAGGATCAGACGGAGGAGGAAGAGACGGAGGAGGAACTGCCGGAGGAGGACCAGCCGGAGGAGGACCAGCCGGAGGAGGAACAGACGGAGGAGGAACAGACATCGATGTATTCCTCATGGGGTGCATTCCATGTGGACTAATAATTGTTCTGGACTTTACAAAACACCTCCTACACTCTTAGAAATAAAAGGTGCTATTTAGAATCTAAAAGAGTACTTTGGCTGTCCCCATAGGATAAACCTTTGAAGAACCTTTTTGGTTCCAGGTAGAAATATTTGGGGTTTTATGCAGAACCCTTTCCACAGAGGGAACCCAAAAGGGTTAACCTATTGGGACAGCCGAATAACCTTTTTGGAACACTTTTTTCTAAGAGTGTACCGGCATCCATAAGGATCAAACTCATGGGGATCTGTTGTGAGGATGACATCATGACATCAAATCCTCCTTTATATAAGTCATCCTTGTGGATTCACATAACAGCAGCATTGACATTTTTCATATTTCTTTGTATGTCTAATGTTTATTTGTGACTGATGACAGTCTAGGCATTTCTGAGCGTATTATAATATTTTCTTAAAGTGTATCCAACCACTGTCTGGCTTTGTTATCTTAAGTGCTATAGTCACAGTATAGCTTGATATGAACCAGAACCGATCTGTAAGCATGCTGCTGAGTCTATCACTGAGAGCTGTTCTATCTCTGTCTGCAGACAAACAGATAGACAGGCAGACAAACAGACAGACGACCAGTATCTCTGTCTGTCTGTCTCTCTCTGTCTGTCTGCCTGTCTGTCTCTGTCTGTCTGTCTGCTTGTCTGTCTGTCTGCCCCAGACAGTCTATCTTATCCAGTGGTGGTTAGTGTCTCTGTGGGCCTGTGTCTCTGTGGGCCAGTGTCTCTGTGGGCCAGTGTCTCTGTGGGCCAGTGTCTCTGTGGGGCAGTGTCTCTGTGGGCCTGTGTCTCTGTGGGCCTGTGTCTCTGTGGGCCTGTTTTTTCTGTGGGCCTGTGCCTCTGTGGTCCAGTGTCTCTGTGGGCCAGTGTCTCTGTGGACCTGTGTCTCTGTGGGCCAGTCTCTCTGTGGACCTGTCTCTCTGTAGGCATGTGTCTCTGTGGACCTGTGTCTCTGTGGGCCAGTGTCTCTGTGGACCTGTGTCTCTGTGGGCCAGTGTCTCTGTGGGCCAGTGTCTCTGTGGACCTGTGTCTCTGTGGACCTGTTTTTCTGTGGACCAGTGTCTCTGTGGACCTGTGTCTCTGTGGACCTGTGTCTCTGTGGGCCAGTGTCTCGGTGGGCCAGTGTCTCTGTGGGTCTGTGTCTCTGTGGGCCTGTGTCTCTGTGGGCCTGTGTCTCTGTGGGCCTGTGTCTCTGTGGGCCAGTGTCTCTGTGGACCTGTGTCTCTGTGGGCCAGTGTCTCTGTGGACCTGTGTCTCTGTGGGCCAGTATCTCTGTGGACCTGTCTCTCTGTGGTCCTGTGTCTCTGTGGACCTGTGTCTCTGTGGGCCAGTGTCTCTGTGGACCTGTGTCTCTGTGGGCCAGTGTCTCTGTGGGTCAGTGTCTCTGTGGGCCAGTGTCTCTGTGGGCCTGTGTCTCTGTGGGCCAGTGCCTCTGTGGGCCCTATCTGGCTGGACGTTGTGTCTCTGTGCCTGTAGCCTCTGACGAGTCCCCAACAACCAGATGTTCCAGTTTTCAGGGGAAATGGAAAGAGAGTCTGTGACACAACGTCCGCTTTTGGACGTTTACAGGGCGACACTCCATCTTAACTCCTCCTCCACATTTCTGGATTGGTTGAACAGTACAGAAGAGAACCTCCCCAACAGTTGTTTTCCCTTCTCGTCGGGATCTAGTTTCAAGCGTTTATTTTATGCCTGCTACGCTAGGTTATGGTGCCTGTGGCCATGTCTCTCGTCAAAGCCCATGTGTGTCACAGATTATTTATCACACAGGTGGAGCTCTATTATGGGCAGCCCCTGTGGGCTCCCCACTCGGCTCAAATCAGAACTAAATGGCCCCCAGCCGCCCACACTGACTGGCTGGGACAGACGCAGAGGGCTGCTTGCCAGCCCATGCCCCCAATCCCTGGTCAGGTGTAGGCAGGTGTGTACTCACTGTCTCTCTCTCCCTTTCTCAATTCAATTCAATACAATGGGCTTTATTGACATGGGAAACATCTGTTTACATTGCCATAGCAAGTGAAATAGATAATAAACAAAAGTGAAATAAACAATAAAAAATGAACAGTAAACATTACACACACAACAGTTCCAAAGGAATAGATAATTTTAAATGTCATATTATGTACAGTGTTATAATGATGTACAAAAGGGAAAATGAATCAACTTAAATATGGGTTGTATTTACAATGGTGTTTTTTCTTCACTGTTTGCACTTTTCTTGTGGCAACACGTCACACATCTTGCTGCTGTGATGACACACTGTGGTATTTCACCCAGTAGATATGGGAGTTCATCAAAATTGGATTTGTTTTGGAAAGTTTGGGAATCACTTCCTTTTAGGTGGTTGAATTTTGATAATTCTGTTCTGCATGCATTATTTGGGTTTTTACGTTTACACGGAGGATGTTTTTGCAGAATTCTGCATGTAGAGTATCACTTTGATGTTGTCCCATTTTATGAATTCTTGGTTGGTGAGCGGACCCCAGACCTCACAACCATAAAGGTCAATGGGTTCTATAACTAATTCAATCATTTTTAGCCAGATCCTAATTGGGATGTCGAATTGATGTTCCTTTTGATAGCGTAGAAGGCCCTTCTTGCCTTGTCTCTCAGATGGTTCACAGCTTTGTGGAAGTTAGGTTTAGACCGAGGAAGGTATAGTTGTTGTGTGCTCTAGGGCAACGGTGTGTGGATGGAATTTGTATTTGTGGTCCTGGAAACTGAACCATTTTTGGAACACCATTATTTTTGTCTTACTGAGATTCACTGTCTGTCACGCCCTGACCTTAGAGAGCCTTTTTATGTCTCTATTTGGTTTGGTCAGGGTGTGATTTGGGTGGGCATTCTATGTTCTTTATTTCTATGATTTGTGTTTCTATGTTTTGGCCGGGTATGGTTCTCAATCAGGGACAGCTGTCTATCGTTGTCTCTGATTGGGAACCACACTTAGGCAGCCTGTTTTGCCACCTTAGGTTGTGGGATGTTGTTTTTTGTTAGCTCTGTGTAGCCTTCAAGACATAACGTTCTATTGTCCTTTTGTTGTTTTGTTTGGTGTTCAGTTTTAATCTTGAAGCATGAACACGTACCACGCTGCACCTTGGTCTAATTCCACCTACGACGATCGTTACACTGTCAGTGCCCAGGTCTGACAGAATCTGTGCTGAAGATCTAGATGCTGCTGTAGGCCCTCCTATTTCTCTTTCTCTCTCTCTCTCTCTCTCTCTCTCTCTCTCTCTCTCTCTCTCTCTCTCTCTCTCTCTCTCTCTCTCTCTCTCTCTCTCTCTCTCTCTCTCTCTCTCTCTCTCTCTCTCTCTCTCTCTCTCTCTCTTTCTATTGTCTATACCTCTGTCGGTCTCTGTCTGCCTCTCTCTTGCTATTTTGCTTCATTACTGTTTCTCTCTCAATTCAAATTCAATGTAAGGGCCTTTATTGGCATGGGAAACAAAGCAAGTGAAATAGATAAGAAACAAAAGTGAAATAAACAATACAAATGAACAGTAAACATTCTCTCTCGCTCTCTGCACCACAGGTACAACTGATGAGAACAAGCCAGTCTCCTAAGCTAAGGTCTTAAATCATTTTAAAGCCAACTAGTTAGCAAAGAAGTCTCAGGGATTGTTAAGGATTCTCTTTTGGCATGTGTATACATCTCAGGGATTGTTAAGGATTCTCTTTTGGCATGTTCAGAACCAGTTTATTACTTGCCACCCATTCCAAAACAGACTGCAACTCTTTGTTAAGGGTTTCAGTGACTTCATTAGCTGTGGTTGCTGATGCGTATATGTTTGAATCATCAGCATACATGGACATACATGCTTTGTTTAATGCCAGTGGCAGGTCATTGGTAAAAATATAAATGAGTAGAGGGCCTAGAGAGCTGCCCTGGTTTGACATTAGATAAGCTTCCATTAAAGAAAACCCTTTGAGTTCTATTAGATAGATAGCTCTGAATCCACGATATGGCAGAGGTTGAAAGCCATAACACATATATTTTTTCAACAACAGGCTATGGTCAATAATATCAAAGGCTGCACTGAAATCTAACAGTACAGCTCCCCCAATCTTCTTATTATCAATTTCTTTCAACAATCATCAGTCATTTGTGTCAGTGCAGTACATGTTCAGTGCCCTTCTCTATAAGCATGCTGAAAGTCTGTTGTTAATTTGCATACAGACAAATAGCATTGTATTTGGTCCCTCCAGGCCTGAGGACGAAGACTTTCCTCTAGGCTCAGATTAAAAATTTGACAGATAGGAGTGGCTATAGAGTCAGCTACCATCCTCAGTAGCTTTCCATCTAAGTTGTCAATACCAGGAGGTTTGTCATATTGGTCGATTACAATAATTTTTCCACCTCTCCCACACTAACTTTACAAAACTCAAATGTGCAATGCTTTTCTTTCATTATTTGTTTTTTATGCATGAATACAATTGCTCACTGTTCGCTGTTGGCATTTCCTGCCTTATTTTGCCCACTTTGCCAATTAAATAATCATAAAAATAATTGGCAACATCAAATTGTTTCGTGATGAAAAAGCCATCTGATTCGATGAAAGATGGAGTTGAATTTGTCTTTCGCACCATAATTTCATTTAAAGTACTCCAAAGTTGTTTTATATCATTGATCTTGGCTTCATAATACAGTTTCTTCTTCTTTTTGTTGAGTTTAGTCACATAATTTCTCAATTTGCAGTAGGTTAGCCAGTCAAATGTTCAGCCAGACTTATTAGCCACTCCTTTTGCCCCATCTCTTTCAACCATACAGTTTTTCAATTCCTCATCAATCCATGGAGCCTTAACAGTTCTAACAGTCAGTTTCTTAACAGGTGCATGTTTATCAATCATTTGAAGAAGCAATTTCATAAATTCATTAAGTGCAGCGTCTGGATGCTCCTCATTAATCACATCAGACAAAGATTTTTTTTTTTAAATCATCCACATAAGAGTCACAGCAAAATATTTTGTATGATCTCTTATACACTATTTTAGGCCCAGCTGTTGGAACTTTGGCTTTCCTGGATATTGCCACTATATTGTGATCACTGCATCCAATGGGTACGGATACAGCTTTAGAACAAAGTTCTACAGTATTAGTAAAAATGTGATCGATACATGAGGATGAGCTTGTTCCTGTAGTGTTTGTAAACACCCTGATAGGTTGATTAATAACCTGAACCAGATTACAGGCACTGGTTACAGTAAGAAGCTTCCTCTTGAGCGGACAGCTTGATGAAAACCAGTCAATATTCAGCTCCCCAAGAAAGTCTGTTTACATCACATACACTATCAAGCATTTCACACATATTATTTAGATACTGACTGTTAGCCCCTGGTGGCCTATAACAACACCCCAAAAGAAAAGGCTTTAGACGTGTCAAGTGAACCTGCAACCACAACACTTCAATAACACTTGACATAAGATCTTCTCTAAGCATTACAGGGATATGGCTCTGAATATATACAGCAACACCTTCCCCATAAGCATTTCTGTCTCTTCTATAGATGTTATATCCTTGTATTGCTACTGATGTATCATCAAATAAATTATCTAAGTGAGTCTCAGAAATGGCTAATATATGAATGTTATCTGATGTTAGCAAGTTATTGATTTCATGAACCTTATTTCTAAGGCTACATATATTAATATGGGTTATTTTCAGCCCTTTCCTGGGTAGCTTATCAGAGATAGACATAATACAGAAAAGAGCAAACAAAGCAAGATAAAAAAATATACACTACCCATCAAAAGTTTGGGGTCACTTAGAAATGTCCTTGTTTTTGAAAGAAGAGCACATGTTTTTGTCCATTAAAATAACATCAAATTGATCAGAAATACACTGTAGACATTGTTAATGTTGTAAATGACTATTGTAGCTGGAAACGGCAGGTTCTTTATGGAATATCTACATAGGTGTACAGAGGCCCATTATCAGCAACCATCACTCCTGTGTTCCAATGGCACTTTGTGTTAGCTAATCCAAGTTTATCATTTTAAAAGGCTAATTGATCATTAGAAAACCCTTTTGCAATTATGTTAGCACAGCTGAAAACTGTTGCGCTGATTTAAAGAAGCAATAAAACTGGCCTTCTTTAGACTAGTTCAGTATCTGGAGCATCAGCATTTGTGGGTTCAATTACAGGCTCAAAATGGCCATAAACAAAGACCTTTCTTCTGAAACTCGTCAGTCTATTCTTGTTCTGCAAAATGAAGGCTATTCCATGCAAGAAATTGCCAAGAAACGGAACATTTCGTACAACGCTGTGTACTACTACCTTCACAGAACAGCGCAAACTGTCTCTAACCAGAATCGAAAGAGGAGTGGGAGACCCCGGTGCACAACTGAGCAAGAACTAGAGTGTCTAGTTTGAGAAACAGATGCTTCACAAGTCCTCAACTGGCAGCTTCATTAAATAGTACCCGCAAAACACAAGTCTCAACGTCAACAGTGAAGAGGCGATTCTGGGATGCTGGCCTTCTAGGCAGAGTTGAAAAGAAAAAGCCATATCTCAGACTGGCCAATAAAAATAAAAGATTAAAATGGTCAAAAGAACAGACACCGGACAGCGGAACTCTGCCTGGAAGGCCAGCATCCCGGAGTCGCCTCTTCACTGTTGACGTTGAGACTGGATAGAGGAACTCTGCCTGGAAGGCCAGCATCCTGGAGTCGCCTCTTCACTGTTGACGTTGAGACTGGATAGAGGAACTCTGCCTGGAAGGCAGCATCCTGGAGTCGCCTCTTCACTGTTGACGTTGAGACTGGATAGAGGAACTCTGCCTGGAAGGCCAGCATCCTGGAGTCGCCTCTTCACTGTTAACGTTGAGACTGGATAGAGGAACTCTGCCTGGAAGGCAGCATCCCGGAGTCGCCTCTTCACTGTTGACGTTGAGACTGGATAGAGGAACTCTGCCTGGAAGGCCAGCATCCTGGAGTCGCCTCTTCACTGTTGACGTTGAGACTGGATAGAGGAACTCTGCCTGGAAGGCAGCATCCTGGAGTCGCCTCTTCACTGTTGACGTTGAGACTGGACAGAGGAACTCTGCCTGGAAGGCCAGCATCCTGGAGTCGCCTCTTCACTGTTGACGTTGAGACTGGACAGAGGAACTCTGCCTGGAAGGCCAGCATCCTGGAGTCGCCTCTTCACTGTTGACGTTGAGACTGGATAGAGGAACTCTGCCTGGAAGGCCAGCATCCTGGAGTCGCCTCTTCACTGTTGACGTTGAGACTGGACAGAGGAACTCTGCCTGGAAGGCCAGCATCCTGGAGTCGCCTCTTCACTGTTGACGTTGAGACTGGACAGAGGAACTCTGCCTGGAAGGCCAGCATCCTGGAGTCGCCTCTTCACTGTTGACGTTGAGACTGGACAGAGGAACTCTGCCTGGAAGGCAGCATCCTGGAGTCGCCTCTTCACTGTTGACGTTGAGACTGGACAGAGGAACTCTGCCTGGAAGGCAGCATCCTGGAGTCGCCTCTTCACTGTTGACGTTGAGACTGGATAGAGGAACTCTGCCTGGAAGGCCAGCATCCTGGAGTCACCTCTTCACCGGAGTCGCCTCTTCACCGGAGTCGCCTCTTCACTGTTGACGTTGAGACTGGATAGAGGAACTCTGCCTGGAAGGCCAGCATCCTGGAGTCGCCTCTTCACCGGAGTCGCCTCTTCACTGTTGACGTTGAGACTGGTGTTCTTTCCTCTTCTGGCGCACAGATTCAGGATAGTCCTCGTTGAGGAAGATAAGTTCCTCTCAAGTTCTTGGCTCTTTCCAGAACAGCTACCTTGTCCTTGAACCTCAGGAACTTGACCACTATTGGCCTGGGCCTATCACCTGGGCCGGTGGTGGGTTTTCCAGTCCTGTGGTCGCACTCCACCTCAATCTTCCTGTGGTCCATCTTCAATTTCTCAGAGATCTTTTCCCTCACTTTGTCCTCAGACACCGTCCAGGTCTCATGTGGAGATTCTGCAATTCCGTCCACAACCATGTTGTTCCGCCTTGATTGTCCCTCGAGTCCGATTTATCTGTCATTGTTATCATGGATTCACGCACAGAACTGATGTCCTCTCTCAATGACTTACAGATTGCTGTCATCTTGCCATTCTCCTGTTTCAACTGATTGAGCTGACCCTGGGAGAACTGCAAACTGTTCTTCAGGTCCTGGACCTCTCTGGTCATGTCGTCCATTCTTTTATTTGGATCACTTGAAGCTATTTTCTTGTTGTTGGAACAACTGCTTGTAGGTCTCTTTTTGTTCTCTTTTGGCATGTGTATCAGTCTCAGGGATTGTTAAAGATTCTCTTTTGGCATGTGTATGCCCTATTAAGAATGCCATTTAGTATCCCACTTGAAGCTACTTTGGCTGATTGAGCATGGATTTCACCAGGGTTCCACTCACCAACAAGAGATTTTCATTTCAATCAGCACTTCAACGTGATCTAGAGAACAGCTCCGCTTGTTCTGGCACTGCTCATGCAATAGCAGTGTGTGTGTGTGTGTGTGTGTGTGTGTGTGTGTGTGTGTGTGTGTGTGTGTGTGTGTGTGTGTGTGTGTGTGTGTGTGTGTGTGTGTGTGTGTGTGTGTGTGTGTGTACGTGCGTGTTTTAGTGAGGACCTGGTCTGTGTTAGATAGACTGGGATGGCTGCTCGTGGTTCCACAATCTCCATGCAGAATTTCAAATGGCAGCCAGGGGAGATCGGTGCTATTGTCAAGCCTCAACCCACATAGGACAGGACACTGCTCCCAGCACGGTAAAATATTAAAGATGGCCACTTTAAATATTAGCTTCTTATTCAGTACAGACTGGTTGTGTGTCCCAATAATATGTACTTTCTCTAAAGTGTACACTCGTCCACTACTACTAAAATCTCAAAGTACTGGATTAGCGGCGGAAAGGGCTATGGGAGTTTCCATACTTTTTATACCAGTCATTTACTTTCAGATCAGTAAAGGGAAGTGAAAAAGTGCTCATTTTGGGAGGAAGTAGAGTTAATTGGGACATGCTTTCAAACAACACCAACAAAAAACGCCTGCTTTAGTTCGAAAGAGATTTAGAATGACATTACCAAAGATGGAAGCTGAGAAAATAGTGTCAAAAAAGAGTAAAGAGGTTTTCTGTCACTGTTAGTGTGTGAATAAACACTGGAGACACACTACAGTAGAACTAAGTCAAACCACTACTACTACACCACTACCATAGGACTAAGTCCAACTACTACTACTACTGTAGAACTAAGTCCAACTACTACCACAACTACTAATATACAACTAAGTCCAACTACTACTACTACTACCACTACTGTAGAACTAAATCCAACTACTACTACTACTGCTACCACTACTGTAGAACTAAGTCCAACTACTACTACTACTACTACTACTGTAGAACTAAGTCCAACTACTACTACTACTGCTACCACTACTGTAAGACTAAGTCCAACTACTACTACTACTGCTACCACTACTGTAAGACTAAGTCCAACTACTACCACAACTACTAATATAAAACTAAGTCCAACTACTACTACTACTACTAATATAAAACTAAGTCCAACTACTACTACTACTACCACTACTGTAGAACTAAGTCCAACTACTACCACTACTGTAGAACTAAGTCCAACTACTACTACCACTACTGTAGAACTAAGTCCAACTACTACTACTGCTACCACTACTGTAGAAGTAAGTCCAACTACTACTACTACAACCACTACTGTAAAACTAAGTCCAAATACTACTACTACTACTACTACTACTACTACTACTACTACTACCACTACTGTAGAACTAAGTCCAACTACTACTACTACTACCACTAATACTACTGTAGTCCAACTATTAGTACTTTTATCCCTACTCTAGGACTAAGTCCAACTATTACTACTTTACAGCTACTGTAGAACTAAGTCCAATTACTACTACTACTACTACCACTATTGTAGGACTACATCCAACTATTACTACTACCACTACTGTAGAGCTAAGTCCAACTACTACTACTACTACCACTATTGTAGGACTAAGTCCAACTATTACTACTTTTACAGCTACTGTAGAACTATGTCCAACTACTACTACTGCTACCACTACTGTAGAACAAAGTCCAACTACTACTAATACTCTTACTGATACTACTGTAGAACAAAGTCCAACTACTACTACTGCTACCACTACTGTAAGACTAAGTCCAACTACTACTAATACGCTTACTGATACTACTGTAGAACTAAGTCCAAGTACTACTCCTTTTACAGCTACTGTAGAACTAAGTCCAATGCCTACTACTACTAATACCACCACTGTAGAACTACATCCAACTACTACTACTACTACCACTACTGTAGAACTAAGTCTAACTACTGCTACCACTACTGTAGAACTAAGTCCAACTACTACTACTACTACCACTACTGTAGAACTAAGTCCAACTACTACTACTACTACCACTACTGTAGAACTAAGTCCAACTCATGTTTACTGAATATCAAGCCCTAGGCTGATTCGCTTTCATTCCCTCTCATCTCAAAGCTTGACAAAACTCTTTGATAGCAGAACTCATATTGAGTGAACTATCTTTGCTCAGAATACCGTCGTAACATTTTCAAAAGGTATTTGTCCATCTTGCAATCTGTTGATCTGTCTGCCGGTTCGGTTGTCTCCACCGCCCAGATCTCTACTAGATACTGCTGAATTGAAAATACATCCTCTGGACTTGTTTTTGAAAAAACATTGACATACAGTTTGTATTGATCTTAAAGAAAGTCTACAGAAAGTTTTCATGGCCTTTCATGGCTTTATATGTACAGAGAAAGATACATTTTAAAGTAATCTTAAAATAAACGGACACCTGACGTTTCAAGGTGCTCTTTAGTCTTTGAATCCATTAGCGAAGCCATCTAAAATCTACTAAGCTATGTCTCAGTAGCTTCAAGACAGGGCAGATAAAATGGCCGAAAGGCTCCACTAAACTAGTATCCCCTGTACAACAGCAAAGCTTTCAGCCACTTTGTATCGATTTTCACACGTACGACAGGAGACATTGCCCCTCCACTGAATTCCTTGACGACAGACAGTGTAGGTACAAGGCTACCCAGGACAAGTGGAGAGATAAGCACAGGGCATGAGTCAGGGCCACAGGAGGCTTGCTCAGCGCAGTGAAATGTAGTGTATCGAAAAAACACATCCTTCAGCTGAGACCGCTTGAGGCCCAGTGAGGGAGGGCGAGAGAGAGAGAGAGAGAGAGAGAGAGAGAGAGAGAGAGAGAGAGAGAGAGAGAGAGAGAGAGAGAGAGAGAGAGAGAGAGAGAGAGAGAGAGAGAGAGAGAGAGAGAGAGAGAGAGAGAGAGAGAGAGAGAGAGAGAGAGAGAGAGAGAGAGAGAGAGAGAGAGAGAGAGAGAGAGAGAGAGAGAGCGGGGGAGAAAAGGATGAGAGAGGGAGGGAGGGAGGGATAAGAGAGACAGACAAAGACAGAGGGAGAGCACACCTCTCAGAGAGAGAGAGAGCGAGAGAGAGGGAGAGAGAGCAGCATGACAAGAGCGTTGCCGGGTAACTGTTGGCTTATGAGCACTTGGAGATGTTGCCGCTGCCCAGCTTGGGACCTGGCATATGTACCTGGCACTCATCTGGCTGTACCTGACAACCAGCATTGGAGCCAGGTACAAACAGCTGCATCCTGCAGGGAGAGGCTTTGTGCACAAACGGCACCATTCCCAGAAATTGAAAAATAGTACACTTTTGAAGACGTGTCTCTATAGAGTTGTATAGAGTTGTATAGTTGTATAGAGTATAGAGTTGTGAAGATGAAGTAAGTCGGGGGGGGGGGGGGGTAAGAGCATCTGCTAAATAACAATAGCAATATCTCTTTATGTGATCGTACTGTAAAATCAAATCAAATCAAATTGTATTTGTCACATGCGCCAAATACAGCAGGTGTAGACCTTACAGTGAAATGGTTACTTACAAGCCCTTAACCAACAATGCAGTTTAAGAAATAAAGTTAAGAAAATATTGACAAAATAAACTGAAGCAAAACATTTTATAAAAAATAACACAATAAAATGACATAACAATAACGGGGCTATATACAGACGGTACCGGTACCGAGTCAATGTGCGGAGGTACAGGTTAGTCAAGATATTTTGTACATATAGGTAAGGGTGTCAATACAAATAGTCCAGGTGGCCACTTGATTCATTGTTCAGCAGTCTTATGGCTTGGGGGTAGAAGCTGTTAAGGAGCCTTTTGGACCTAGACTTGGCACTCTGCTTGCCATGCGGTAATAGAGAGAACAGTCTATGACTTTGGTGACTGGAGTCTCTGACACCGCCTAGTATATAGGTCCTGGATGGCAGGAAGCTTGGCCCCAGTGAAGTACTGGGCCGTACGCACTACCCTCTGTAGCACCTTACGGTCGGATGCCGAGCAGTTGCCATACCAGGCGGTGATGCAACCGGTCAGGATGCTCTCGATCGTGCAGCTGTGGAACTTTTTGAGGATCTGGGGACCCATGCCAAATATATTCAGTCTCCTGAGGGGGAAAAGCTGTTGTCTTGCCCTCTTCACAACTGTCTTGGTATGTTTGGACCATCATAGTTTGTTGGTGATGTGGACAACAAGGAACTTGAATCTCTCGACCCACCCCATCTACAGCCAAGTAGATATTATTATTGGCGTCCCGTTCATCCTTTTCCTGTTGAGGGAGAGGTTGATTTTCCATCCTCACATTGAGGGAGAGGTTGTTGTCCTGGCACCACACTGCCAGGTCTCTGACCTCCTCACTATAGGCTGTCTCATCGTTGTCGTGGATAAGGCCTATCACTGTTGTGTCATCAGCAAACTTAATGATGGTGTTGGAGTCGTGCTTGGCCACGCAGTCATGGGTGAACAGAGAGTACAGGAGGGGACTAAGCACACACCACTGAGGGGCCCCAGTGTTGAGGATCAGCATGGAAGATGTGCTGTTGCCTACCCTTACCACCTGGGAGCGGCCCATCAGGAAGTCCAGGATCCAGTTGCAGAGGGAGGTGTTTAGTCCCAGGGTCCTTAGCTTAGTGATGAGCTTTGTGGGCACTATGGTGTTGAACGCTGAACTGCAGTCACTAAACAGCATTTTCACATAGTTGTTCCTTTTGTCCAGGTGGGAAAGGTTAGTGTGGAGTACGATTGAAATTGCGTCATTTGTGGATCTGTTGGGGCGGTATGCGAATTGGAGTGGGTCTAGGGTTTCTGGGATAATGGTGTTGATGTGAGCCATGACCAGCCATTCAAAGCACTTCATGGCTACCGACGTGAATGCTGCAGGGCGGTAGTCATTTCGGCAGGTTACCTTTACATTCTTGGACACAGGGACTATGGTGGTCTGCTTGAAACATGTACGTATTTCAGACTCGGTCAGGGAGAGTTAGAAAATGTCAGTGAAGACACATGCCAGTTGGTCTGTGCATGCTGTAAGTGCACGCCCTGGTAATCCGTTTGGCCCTGCGGCCTTGTGAATGTTGACCTGTTTAAAGGTCTTGCTCACATCGGCTACGGAGAGCGTGATCACACACTCGTCCCGGAACAGCTGGTGCTCTCATGCATGCTTCAGTGTTGCTTGCCTTGAAGCGAGCATAAAAGTCATTTAGCTAGTCTGGTAGGCTCACGTCACTGGGCAGCTTATGGATGGGTTTCCCTTTGTACTGTACCTAGCTATTTTAAGTTGAATGCACTAACTAAGTCGCTGTGGATAAGAGCATCTGCTAAATGACAGTAGCAATAGCTCTCTATAAGTCGCTGTGCTTTCCATTCAAATTAAGATGTTAGAGCAGGATAAGCTATTCTTACCTCGTAACAAGACGTGCATGTTCACACAATGCTAACTTGCTGTCTGCTATTTCCTGTGGTTTAAAAGTGAAAAAAACCTCACAAACAGTATTGACAACATTGTCCACTAATCCCATCGATGCCAAAGCACATTGAGTGGCATTATGTTTATTTCACAACCCACAATAAACATCACCTCCATTTGAAAATAAATTATTCCCCGAACATGTCCCTCTCTGCTTCGGGACAAAAATGACCGAATTAAGAATGTGAATGTGCAGGCAATAGACCTGAGAGTCCTGGAATGACAATTGTTATTTTGAAGAATATGGCAAACACAGGTTAAGCATGTCCTACGGGAGTCTGGGTCATAACAGAAAGCCAGTAATCACATCTCACTAGTGGGACTGTGGGGCAGATTTGACACAGCTCCCAAAGCATGGGGCGCCTTGAGACAGACTACAGGCTGCATGTAATGATAGGACCATGTTGCTGGCCTGCACCCATGCATGTTAAATAGCAATGGATTAGTTTTGCTAGGGAAAACAGTATTTTTGTTACTGTAGGAGAGGCTGGGGTTGGATCTTAGGAAATGTTATTTGTGTTGGTGCACCAATAAGCTATAACATTGTTTTGAATATAACATTATATTGAACATTACATTGAATGTATTGAATATAACGTGTATCTATAATGGATCTGTCTCTGAAACAACTTGATGTCTCTGAAAATGATAACATATCAGTGGGTGTATTCACTTGAAGCAAACGGACAGAAATGAGGAGGGACTACCTGATTCGTCCGATAGGAAACTCGTTTCCTTTTTAAGTTGCAAAACATTTTGCTACAGTGTGCACTAATTAATGCACCTCTAGTTATTAGGTCCAAGTGTTTGTTTTCCTCTTTGAGGAACCTGTCTGGATGGATACTCCTGTTGATTAAATCATTGTCTAAATGTCATTGTCTCATCTCGAGTCGTCAAATTGAAGATGCGTGTTCATTAACTCCATAGTTGTTTTGACCCACGCAGCATAGTCCTGTGCTGCCTGGTCGAATGGACCGAGAACACATTACAACAGAATATCACATTTTGATTACAGTATAGATTACACAGTATAGATTACACCGTATAGATTACACCGTATTGATTACACAGTATAGATTACACAGTATAGATTGCACAGTATAGATTACACAGTATAGATTACACCGTATTGATTACACAGTATAGATTACACAGTATAGATTACACAGTATCGATTACACAGTATCGATTACACAGTATAGATTACACAGTATTGATTACACAGGACAGATTACACAGTATAGATTACACAGTAGAGATTACATAGTATAGATTACACAGTATTGATTACACAGTATCGATTACACAGTATAGATTACACAGTATAGATTACACAGTATTGATTACACAGTACAGATTACACAGTATAGATTACACAGTAGAGATTACATAGTATAGATTACACAGTATTGATTACACAGTATAGATTACACAGTATAAATTACACCATATTGATTACACAGTATAGATTACACAGTATAGATTACACCGTATTGATTACACAGTATAGATTACACAGTATAGATTACACAGTATAGATTACACAGTATTGATTACACAGTATAGATTACACCGTATTGATTACACAGTATAGATTACACAGTATCGATTACACAGTATAGATTACACAGTATAGATCACACAGTATAGATTGCGCAGTATAGATTACACAGTATAGATTACACAGTATTGATTACACAGTATAGATTACACAGTATTGATTACACAGTATAGAAACGCTCTATCAACGCTGCCCCAAAAAACTGGAAGTGAGAGAGCGGTTGTACCTCCTTCCTCTAGCCTCTGAGAATATCCTTCCTCCACTAAACATGAGGCAAACGAAAGAAGGGAACATGCTACTACATCACAGTGGAAGCTCAGCAGGGTGACACAGTGTTAATGGGGATGACACTTACTTTGGAAGGTGCTGTATCGAAGTGGGAACATTGTCTGCAGCTTCCTCCTATTAAACTATCAGTAGTAGTTGCTAGTAACATTGCGATCTAGTAAGACCTAGCACATTTAATTGCATTTTACCAAGGTATTTTGAGTTACTTCGGCGACCTTAATAGCCAGTAAGGGGTTGTATTTTCTAATATGCAGCAGATTGGCCTTGGAAGGACAAAAATTGATTGTTTGGTGGAACTAGTGTTTTTCACAGTCGCCGTGGTGAGCATCCACTCTGTGTTATCCATCCGGCTAATGCTTTTATAAAACTCAGCCATGGATCAGTATCCAGCTGGCAGGTACAGTTAGCAATTAGCATGGTTCTAACTGCTGAGAGTGCACAGGCGGGTGCACTGTGTGTAGCAGTTAGCCACTATGCTCAAGAAACTCACCGTTCATTACCTCAACACAAACCAATGAGGAATCATCCAAATATATCAAGTGGCTGCTGCGCCCCAAGATGGAGGAAGGTCCAAAAGAAAAATACCACAGAAATGGAATCCCAGTAGCAATAGAATTATCACCGCGATTATGACATTGACCATTCTAGTAGTTGTATTTCTATGCGTACAACTAGCTAATTGCCTTCTAGTTTGTTAACAGATAACAATAACAGATTAGATCTGCTGTGTAATAGTACTAAGGATTGCCTATGTGAAGGCGGTTATTCCAATTGTCTATTTGAATTTGGACTATGTGTGACATTATCAAGCCCCATAATTGACCACTGGGGCATTGAATGGAGGTATAGTAACAAATGAGGGGGTTGGATTGAACATTCTCTTACCTTAATTGGAGAGGACCAGGCAGGCGGACAGGGAGAAAGGTAAACATGGAAAAGAGGAAAGAGAATGACCGTCATTACTTCGGCATATTCCAAAAAATTACTTCAAAGGAAATTAAAATAGAAATGTATTAGCCTATAATAGAAAATGACTGTGTTTTTTATGGGTGTGTTTATATTCAAAGTTAAATATATTCCTAAACTCAAAGTGATAATTTCCTTGAATTCCTTCTCCATGTGCTCTGTGTCATATTTCTTATTTTGTCAAAGTCCCAAATTCAAGTGTATGTATATACTGTATTCTTGCCATTGCCCATCCTCCTTCATTCCCCCACCCCTCATCCATCAGTACTCCTTCATTCCCCCACCCCTCATCCATCAGTACTCCTTCATTCTCCCACCCCTCATCCATCAGTACTCCTTCATTCCCCCATCCCTCATCCATCAGTACTCCTTCATTCCCCCACCCCTCATCCATCAGTACTCCTTCATTCTCCCACCCCTCATCCATCAGTACTCCTTCATTCCCCCATCCCTCATCCATCAGTACTCCTTCATTCCCCCACCCCTCATCCATCAGTACTCCTTCATTCCCCCACCCCTCATCCATCAGTACTCCTTTATTCCCCCATCCCTCATCCATCAGTACTCCTTCATTCCCCCACCCCTCATCCATCAGTACTCCTTCATTCCCCCACCCCTCATCCATCAGTACTCCTTCATTCCCCCACCCCTCATCCATCAGTACTCCTTCATTCCCCCATCCATCAGTACTCCTTCATTCCCCCACCCCTCATCCATCAGTACTCCTTTATTCCCCCATCCCTCATCCATCAGTACTCCTTCATTCCCCCACCCCTCATCCATCAGTACTCCTTCATTCCCCCACCCCTCATCCATCAGTACTCCTTCATTCCCCCACCCCTCATCCATCAGTACTCCTTCATTCCCCCACCCCTCATCCATTAGTAATCCTTCATTCCCCCACCCCTCATCCATCAGTACTCCTTTATTCCCCCATCCCTCATCCATCAGTACTCCTTCATTCCCCCATCCCTCATCCATCAGTACTCCTTCATTCCCCCATCCCTCATCCATCAGTACTCCTTCATTCCCCCATCCCTCATCCATCAGTACTCCTTCATTCCCCCACCCCTCTCCATTAGTACTCCTTCATTCCCCCATCCATTAGCAATCCTTCATTCCCCCATCCCTCATCCATCAGTACTCCTTCATTCCCCCATCCCTCATCCATCAGTACTCCTTCATTCCCCCACCCCTCATCCATCAGTACTCCTTCATTCCCCCACCCCTCATCCATCAGTACTCCTTCATTCCCCCACCCCGCATCCATCAGTACTCATTCATTCCCCCACCCCTCATCCATTAGTAATCCTTAATTCCCCCACCCCTCAACCATTAGTAATCCTTCATTCCCCCATCCATTAGTAATCCGTCATTCCCCCACCCCCTATCCATTAGTAATGCTTCATTCCCCCACCCCCTATCCATTAGTAATCCTTCATTCCCCCATCCATTAGAAATCCTTCATTCCCCCACCCCTCATCCATTAGTAATCCTTCATTCCCCCATCCATTAGTAATCCTTCATTCCTCCACCCCCCACCCATTAGTAATCCTTCATTCCCCCATCCATTAGTAATCCTTCATTCCCCCACCCCTCATCCATTAGTAATCCTTCATTCCCCCATCCTTTAGTAATCCTTCATTCCCCCATCCATTAGTAATCCTTCATTCCCCCATCCATTAGTACTCCTTCATTCCCCCACCCCCATCCATTAGTAATCCCTCATTCCCCCATCCATTAGTAATCCTTCATTCCCCCACCCCTCATCCATTAGTAATCCTTCATTCCCCCACCCCTCATCCATTAGTAATCCTTCATTCCCCCATCCCTCATCCATTAGTAATCCTTCATTCCCCCACCCCCCATCCATTAGTAATCTTTCATTCCCACATCCATCAGTACCCCATCCATTAGTACTCCTTCATTCCCCCACCCCTCATCCATTAGTACTCCTTCATTCCCCCACCCCCTATCCATTAGTAATCCTTCATTCCCCCACCCCCTATCCATTAGTAATCCTTCATTCCCCCACCCCCTATCCATTAGTAATCCCTCATTCCCTCATCCATTAGTAATCCTTCATTCCCCCATTTAGTCCCAAATGGCCCTAAATGAACCAGCAGAGCAGGGCTGAGTCCCAAATGGCCCTAAATGAACCAGTAGAGCAGGACTGAGTCCCAAATGGCCCTAAATGAACCAGTAGAGCAGGGCTGAGTCCCAAATGGCCCTAAATGAACCAGCAGAGCAGGGCTGAGTCCCAAATGGCCCTAAATGAACCAGCAGAGCAGGGCTGAGTCCCAAATGGAATGAATGAAGGGCAGTGTGTGTGTGTGAGAGAGAGAGAGAGAGAGAGAGTGTGTGTGTGCGTGTGAACGTTTGTGTGTGTGTGTGTGTGTGAGAAAGAGCGAGAGTGTGTGTGTGTGTGTGTGTGTGTGTGTGTGTGTGTGTGTGTGTGTGTGTGTGTGTGTGTGTGTGTGTGTGTGTGTGTGTGTGTGTGTGTGTGTGAGAGAGAGAGAGAGAGAGAGAGAGAGTGTGTGTGTGCGTGTGAGCGTGTGTGTGTGTGTGTGTGTGAGAAAGAGCGAGAGTGTGTGTGTGTGTGTGTGTGTGTGTGTGTGTGTGTGTGTGTGTGTGTGTGTGTGTGTGTTTGTGTGTGTGTGTGTGTGTGTGTGTGTGTGTGTGTGTGTGTGTGTGTGTGTGTGTGTGTGTGTGTGTGTGTGTGTGTGTGTGTGAGAGAGAGCGAGAGAGAGGTCAAAGGTGAGAGAGGGAGAGTGAGGGTGAGAGAGAGAGAGCGAGAGAGAGAGAGGTCAAAGGTGAGAGAGAGAGAGAGCGAGGGAGAGAGAGAAAAAGCAATTTATCTGTCCAGTAAATACACAGCAAAAGGCAATACATATGAAGGAAATAGTCATCAGTTTTCAAACAGTACGGAAAAAAGATTGCAACCTTATTGAATAAAGTGAAATCTAGCGTGATGAAGCGATACACCTTCTGCCTCAGTGGGAGAGCCAGGAACATTGCTCCAAACCCATTCTCTCGGAAAAGGTCAACTTGAGAGAAATCAAAAGAACAAGTTTCCATATAAAAGAATAGTACATCCCCCACGCAGCACTCAAATCAGATACAAACAAATATTAATCACACCAAATATTTATCCTTGGAATAGATAAAACCTAGAGAGGTATACATATGTGGTCTGCTGGCACTGAGGAGGTAAATCAGCTTTAAAGAAAAGACACAGCCACAAGTCATACGGCTTTTCTCGACAACAACAAAAAAGACAATGAGCAAAAAAAGAATATTAGCCTTGAGCCCAGAGATAAGACAGGGATGTAAGCAGCTTGCCTTATCAATCCAGGCAACAACAATAACACCCCATCCCTCTTCCGTCTCAAAGGGAAAGAGAAAAGAAAACATTTACTGTTCGCAAAATATCAGCATCGGACAGCTACATTTTCTACATCCCAAATGGCACCCTATGCTCTACATATTTGCACTACTTCTGACCAGGGCCTGGTCAAAGGTAGTGCACTATATAGGGCAGTGGTCACCAAAACGTTTTTAACCATGACTGGAGAGAGACTCAATGAATACAGAGAGCTGCTGAGGAGTATTTTTGTAATAATAATAATAATGTATTATTTTTCTAGTTTTTTTTGCTCAATCTGATTGGGTGGGCCTGGCATGGCCTGGCTACCCATGCCTACACCCCTGCGCTACAACCAGCACTGTAGCGGCAATGAATGAGTATAGCAAAGTGAATGAATGAGTATAGCAAAGTGTTTTCCCATAAGCTTGCGTTGTTATTATTAGCAGCTTGTGTATTTTTTAATATTGAGGAATATTTAACTTTCTCTGGTCAGAGGAGTAACAACATGAATTGGTGCATGTGGCAGAAATAATGCAGTGCGACTTGAGTTTCGCCATCAGCTGGAAGACCGTGCCCCCTTTTCTCAGCAGAGGGAGGGTGATTGGAGGGGAGGTGAGTCGGGTGACAGGCAGCCTCACCGCTGCTCCCTCCCCTCAGACTGACCATCAGATGCAGGTCATCAGTCCAGTAAAATAAAAAGCTTATTATTTCTCACTCCACTGTGCCTCACAAGTTATACAACAAATGATCTATTACCAGTGGGACCATTTCGCTAAACATTTTTTTAAATATAATTTCATAATGGTCTGAGAAGAACAATATTGGCAGGGAAATTCAAGAATAGCCTATTTGCAGTGATAATGTATTGGGCCTATAGCCTACTGCACAAACCTCATTGCTACAGAACTGTTTTTAATTGGTTAATGTTGCATAGGCTTATGTTATTTAATTGGTAGACCTCGGCTTGCATTTTGACTCAGAAAGTGATCTTGACTCAGAAAAGGTTGGTGACCACTGAAACAAGGAAGAGGGTGTAATTTAGGACGTATGCTATTCTTAGGAAGCAAATACATCTAGTTTTGCAAGAGCCACTGACCTTCGTATAACAAAGTTACACAACCTATCCTGGTACAGGTCAGACGTACTCTTTTCAGAGTTCTAGCCATTGACATATCGTTACCTGTCTATTTTCAACCATACAAGTTTGTTTATGCAATTCAGAAGCCATATCGTAGTAATACAGATATTTGACATCTAATAACACAGTATCTTCAGCTTGCAGAAAGGCCCTGATTTGAAAATGCACACCGCAACCATATCCTACTCAGGGACGGGGATCAAAGAAGAAAATATCACATCTAATGTTAAACACTTCAGGTGCACTGGAAAGCTGAAAAGGAAACGGAAGAGATTGGCAGAGTAAGGATGTTAAAGGCATGTGATCCGACCATTTATTCCAAACGTCTGTGTAGTATCTCGATGCAGCTTGCTTCAGTCCAAGGTAAGTAAAACCTGCATCCAGATACAGTTTAAGGGACTCCTGTGATGTTAAATATCTGGAGGCAGCAAGTGTTTGGCATCGCTGGTATCGATAATCAGAGGAGATTGTCAATCTGGGCCAAAGTCTTAATTGTGAGTACTACAGGCTACTTTAACCCACTGAAGTATCTGTAAAATCCATTGAGATTCCAATAAGGGAAGAAGCAGAGCAAGATTTTACATAGTACTCTGTTATTTCTATTGGGAGGTCTCTGTTTCCCATGCAGCACAATGTTGGAGTTGGACCATCGAGTGTCAGCTTCCCCAGATGCAAAGGACTGCCGTACACAAGGTAATTGGTCCAATGCCAGACATAGGTGTGCATTTTTAGTTTTGGTAAGCGAAGGTTAAGAAGACACAAGGCGCTGGATGCAGTTTGGCACCAAAGTAAACGTCTCGTTTAGCCCAGATAAGCTGCAACACACACATGCCTTCAACCAGAACTATCCCCCTCTGCTCCAACCCTTATTCATATTACAATGCATCCCACTGTCATTCAGGATAAACACATGTGAAACACCCCACCGAGGGACTTGATTTAGTCGATTCCACTAGTTTTTTCTTGCCAGACCCGTTTTTGCATTTCATTATGTGATGGATCCATTTTTCCTTTGGAGAGTATTGAGTTCAAAGCACTGACCAGGAAGTGCACCAGTCCATTAGTGGACCTTTTGCTGCAATGTCCCGTCGTACTCTGTGAGGTGGACGGCTGAAGTATGACCCTTGACCTCTCCAGGCCTTTTCCGTGAGTAAGGGGTTGCGTCAGGGCAGGCACAGGTGGCAGCGCCACTCCACTTCTCATTAGCGGCCATCCTAACAGCCATTAGATCGCACGGACAAAAGCAGTCATTAGTCTCCCCTGTCAGACAGTCTTAAGTGCTCGTTAGGGAACGGAAGGACATTTAAGGAAATATTCTGGCACAGCTTGTTGCTATACAGAAGCATGCCAGTGGCAACACAGTTAAGACTTAGCTATGTGTCGTAGCATCAGATGCCGAGTAGCACCCAAAAAAGGCCTGTTGGAAGACATACTAATACTGCCACATTAGAAACAGGCAATATAAGTAGCACTATGTCTCAGTCTCACTGTACTAATACTGTACTCTGTGATCTAGTGGTAAAACTGTCTCACTGTATTAATACTGTACTCTGTGATCTAGTGGTAAAACTGTCTCACTGTATTAATACTGTACTCTGTGATGCCATGATAAAACTGTCTTACTGTACTAATACTGTACTCTGTGATCTAGTGGTAAATACTGTACAATGTGATATCATGGTAAACCTGTCTCACTGTATTAATACTGTACTCTGTGTCTAGTGGTAAAACTGTCTCACTGTAGTAATACTGTACTCTTATGGCATGGTAAAACTGTCTCATTGTACTAATACTGTACTCTGTGATCTAGTGATAAAACTGTCTCACTGTATTAATACTATACTCTGTGATATCATGGTAAACCTGTCTCACTGTACTAATACTGTACTCTGTGATCTAGTGGTAAAACTGTCTCACTGTACTAATACTGTACTCTGTGATATCATGGTAAACCTGTCTCACTGTACTAATACTGTACTCTGTGATCTAGTGGTAAAACTGTCTCACTGTATTAATACTGTACTCTGATGTCATGGTAAAACTGTCTCACTGTATTAATACTGTACTCTGTGATCTAGTGGTAAAACTGTCTCACTGTATTAATACTGTACTCTGTGTCTAGTGGTAAAACTGTCTCACTGTACTAATACTGTACTCTTTGATGTCGTGGTAAAACTGTCTCACTGTAGTAATACTGTACTCTGTGAACTAGTGGTAAAACTGTCTCACTGTACTAATACTGTACTCTGTGATCTAGTGGTAAAACTGTCTCACTGTACTAATACTGTACTCTGTGATCTAGTGGTAAAACTGTCTCACTGTAGTAATACTGTACTCTGTGATCTAGTGGTAAAACTGTCTCACTGTATTAATACTGTACTCTGTGATCTAGTGGTAAAACTGTCTCACTGTACTAATACTGTACTCTGATCTAGTGGTAAAACGGTCTCACTGTACTAATACTGTACTCTGTGATGTCGTGGTAAACCTGTCTCACTGTACTAATACTGTACTCTGATCTAGTGGTAAAACTGTCTCACTGTATTAATACTGTACTCTGTGATCTAGTGGTAAAACTGTCTCACTGTAGTAATACTGTACTCTGTGATCTAGTGGTAAAACTGTCTCACTGTAGTAATACTGTACTCTGTGATCTAGTGGTAAAACTGTCTCACTGTACTAATACTGTACTCTGTGTCTAGTGGTAAAACTGTCTCACTGTAGTAATACTGTACTCTGTGATCTAGTGGTAAAACTGTCTCACTGTACTAATACTGTACTCTGTGATCTAGTGGTAAAACTGTCTCACTGTATTAATACTGTACTCTGTGATCTAGTGGTAAAACTGTCTCACTGTATTAATACTGTACTCTGATGTCATGGTAAAACTGTCTCACTGTATTAATACTGTACTCTGTGATCTAGTGGTAAAACTGTCTCACTGTATTAATACTGTACTCTGTGTCTAGTGGTAAAACTGTCTCACTGTACTAATACTGTACTCTTTGATGTCGTGGTAAAACTGTCTCACTGTAGTAATACTGGACTCTGTGATCTAGTGGTAAAACTGTCTCACTGTACTAATACTGTACTCTGTGATCTAGTGGTAAAACTGTCTCACTGTATTAATACTGTACTCTGTGATCTAGTGGTAAAACTGTCTCACTGTAGTAATACTGTACTCTGTGATCTAGTGGTAAAACTGTCTCACTGTAGTAATACTGTACTCTGTGATCTAGTGGTAAAACTGTCTCACTGTACTAATACTGTACTCTGTGATCTAGTGGTAAAACTGTCTCACTGTACTAATACTGTACTCTGTGTCTAGTGGTAAAACTGTCTCACTGTAGTAATACTGTACTCTGTGATCTAGTGGTAAAACTGTCTCACTGTACTAATACTGTACTCTGTGATCTAGTGGTAAAACTGTCTCACTGTATTAATACTGTACTCTGTGATCTAGTGGTAAAACTGTCTCACTGTACTAATACTGTACTCTGTGATATCATGGTAAAACTGTCTCACTGTATTAATACTGTGCTCTGTGATCTAGTGGTAAAACTGTCTCACTGTATTAATACTGTACTCTGTGATCTAGTGGTAAAACTGTCTCACTGTACTAATACTGTACTCTGTGATATCATGGTAAAACTGTCTCACTGTATTAATACTGTACTCTGTGATCTAGTGGTAAAACTGTCTCACTGTATTAATACTGTACTCTGTGATCTAGTGGTAAAACTGTCTCACTGTACTAATACTGTACTCTGTGATATCATGGTAAAACTGTCTCACTGTACTAATACTGTACTCTGTGATATCATGGTAAAACTGTCTCACTGTATTAATACTGTACTCTGTGATCTAGTGGTAAAACTGTCTCACTGTATTAATACTGTACTCTGTGATCTAGTGGTAAAACTGTCTCACTGTATTAATAATGTACTCTGTGATGTCGTGGTAAAACAATAGGGGAGTAAATGCTGATCTGTTTTCATGGTGAATAAAGGAACACTCCCCATATTTTCAATGCATCTTTCCTGCGTTAAGGTGAATGCTGTTAATGTGCGTTTACCCTCCACTGACAACACCTACAATTTGAGAGCATGTTAACCTTCATCAATCAGAAAATCCGTTTTTTTACCCCTATAGCCACACATGCACAACATGTTGCTTTGAGTTTGCCTGGTGATGACCACACCATCAAAGACATTATGGACAACTATACAACAGTACATCACTATGACAGATAATTGTCAAGTACTGTGTACCTTAGTAGTGAAACCACAACATGCCTTTGTGTTTCCTAGCAACAAGGTATCATCCGGAGTTATCTTGGGGATCGGAACAAAAGGAGATTGGAGCATGGAGGTTTTCACTCATCATTTTTGAGGAACTCAGCTCATCCATTCATCCCTATGTTCCATTCAGCAGATAACACAACAGTTTACACACTCTCTAAAGTAGTACAGACCTCCAGGCTACAACATAAATCCTTTAGTAAACACCATTACCACACACACACACACGCTAACTACTGTGTATGCACTGGGTGGCTTTTGTTGTCGGAAGTCTTGACATAACTGGCGCGCCGTGAATCAGAGAGAAAAAAAAAACGGCTTTAACTACGCTATACCGTGGTCCCGCACATCCTTAATGGTGGGGGAAGGAAGTGTCAGGCTGTGCCATAAATAATGTTGACAGCCAAGTAAGTACAGGGGGACTTTTAGCCATGCTAACACTAGCTAGCGCTGACGCTTCCCTCCCTGTCAGTGTCTGCCCTCCGTTCTCCCAACATATGAGAGCAACCGCAATTATATATCCCGCTGTAGCTCAACCATGTGGAGCGGACGACTTAACATTGTCTCCGTCCAAGTGGGGGGGAGAGAGAGAGAGAGAGACAGAGAGAGAGAGAGAGAGAGAGCAAGAGAGACAGAGAGAGAGAGAGCAAGAGAGACAGAGAGAGAGAGAGCAAGAGATGGAGAGAGAGAGAGAGAGAGAAAGAAAGAAAGAGACAGAGAGACAGAGACACAGAGATAGAGACAGAGAGACAGAGAGAGACAGACAGAGACAGGGAGAATGAAAGAAAACCAAACACCAGGCCTCTAATAAATAAATCTAGTTTTTATGTTGTGCAGACTCATTTGGCTTCTGTAGTCATAGTTTACATAATGTGTTCCCCTTCACTTGCCCTCTGTAGACATTTAAACATGTGCTTTGGATGCAACCTATGCTTTTATCAATGCACTATTGGCTGTTGGGGTGCAGATAAATCTATAGAGTAGTCTATCAACTTGATTGATCCAGGGGTTTGTTGGTGACTGCGTTGCACTTGCAGTGGTGGCTGGTGGCACTTAAAACCAGAGGACGGGCTCATAGTAATGGCTAGAACCTGAATCAATGGAATGGTGTTAACTACATCCAACGCATGGTTTCGGTACCATTTCGTTCACTCCATTTCAGCCATTACTATGAACCTCCGCTCACCAGTCTCCACTACTAAAGCTGCTCATCAAGGGTCATTGAGAGATGGATGACTCATGTAACTAATGCACGGGAGCAAATCAAATCAAATGTTATTTGTCAAATGTGTCGAATACAACAGGTGTAGGTTAATTTACAAGGTTAATTTACAAGCCCTTTAACCAACAATGCAATTTTAAGAAAAATACCCCAAAAAGTAAGAAATAATTAAAGAGCAGCAGTACATAATAGTGATGTCCTCCTCACCTTTTAAGGATAATGATAGTTGTTTCCTCTCACTCGGTAGTAATTAGAGCAAGACTAAAATAGGAGCTTCTCCTATTGTCCTATCCTATTCTACTATTTAACTACTACTAGCCATGGAAGTACAGTCAGTATGCACTTTAACAACCACTAGCCATGGAAGTACAGTCAGCATGCACTTTAACTACCACTAGCCATGGAAGTACAGTCAGCATGCACTTTAACAACCACTAGCCATGGAAGTACAGTCAGCATGCACTTTAACTACCACTAGCCATGGAGGTACAGTCAGCATGCACTTTAAAACTTCTTATGGCTGCAAGGGGCAGTATTGAGTAGCCAGTTAAATCGTGCCCATTTCAAACGGCCTCGTACTCAATTCTTGCTCGTACAATATGCATATTATTATTACCATTGGATAGAAAACACTCTCTAGTTTCTAAAACCGTTTGAATTATTTCTCTGAGTGAAACAGAACTCATTCTGCAGCACATTTCCTGACCAGGAAGTGGAATGTCAGAAATCGATGCTCTGTTCAACTTCCTGCCTATACATGGGCATGACACGTAAGAGTCTACGTACACTTCATACACCTTCCCCTGGTTGTCAAGAGGCGGTGAGAGAAGAAATTTCGTGTTTATCTTGGTCTGAGGTGGAATTAAAGCTCTTTGTATGACGTGACCGTCCATTTCCTGTTTCTGGAGCGCGCGAAAGGGGACATGGATTTGCCTTCTGTTTAGCTGTCGTTATGGACGACTAACATCTCCGGTTTAGATTTTATTTGATACATGTGACCATATCATCGTAAAGTATGTTTTTTCAATATAGTTTAATCAGATTATTGAAATTTTTTCGGGAGTTTTGCCGTGTTCCGTTCTCTGACTTTGTTGACGTTGGAGAGATCCGTGCCACTTGGCAAGTGCCCATGCTAAATCAAGAGGGAAATTTGCCGTTCCAGATCCAAACAACGACTGTTCTGGACAAAGGACACCTTGTCCAACATTCTGACGGAAGATCACCAAAAGTAAGAAACATTTTATGATGCTATTTCTAATATCTGTCGTGCATGTGAACTGGTCGTCGGCGCCCAAGTGTTTCTGGCTATTGTGGCTACGCTAATATAACGCTATATTGTGTTTTCGCTGTAAAACACTTGATAAATCGGAAATATTGTCTGGAATCACAAGATGCCTGTCTTTCAATTGCTGTACACTATGTATTTTTCAGAAATGTTTTATGATGAGTATTTAGTTATTTGGCGTTGGTGTCTGTAATTTTTCTGTCTGCTTTCGGTGCAATTTCTGACTGTAGCTGCAATGTAAACTATGATTTATACCTGAAATATGCACATTTTTCTAACAAAACATATGCTATACAATAAATATGTTATCAGACTGTCATCTGATGAAGTTGTTTCTTGGTTAGTGGCTATTTATATCTTTATTTGGTCGAATTTGTGATAGCTACTGATGGAGTAAAAAACTGATGGAGTAAGAAAAGTGGTGTCTTTTGCTAACGTGGTTAGCTAATAGATTTACATATTGTGTCTTCCCTGTAAAACATTTAAAAAATCGGACATGTTGGCTTGATTCACAAGATGTGTACCTTTCATCTGGTGTCTTGGACTTGTTAATGTGTGAAAGTTAAATATTTAAAAAAAATATCTTTTGAATTTCGCGCCCTGCACTTTGAGCTGGCTGTTGTCATAAGTGTACCGACGTCGGGCTTGCACGCCAAACAGGTTAACAACCACTAGCCATGGAAGTACAGTCAGCATGCACTTTAACAACCACTAGCCATGGAAGTACAGTCAGTATGCACTTTAACTACCACTAGCCATGGAAGTACAGTCAGTATGCACTTTAACAATCACTAGCCATGGAAGTACAGTCAGCATGCACTTTAACTACCACTAGCCATGGAAGTACAGTCAGTATGCACTTTAACTACCACTAGCCATGGAAGTACAGTCAGTATGCACTTTAACTACCACTAGCCATGGAAGTACAGTCAGTATGCACTTTAACAACCACTAGCCATGGAAGTACAGTCAGTATGCACTTTAACTACCACTAGCCATGGAAGTACAGTCAGCATGCACTTTAACTACCACTAGCCATGGAAGTACAGTCAGTATGCACTTTAACAACCACTAGCCATGGAAGTACAGTCAGTATGCACTTTAACAACCACTAGCCATGGAAGTACAGTCAGTATGCACTTTAACAACCATTAGCCATGGAAGTACAGTCAGAGTGCAATCTTATTCTGGTGAACATTGACGGACCCATCGCTGGTAAATTGGTTGTTAGTGACTGTTAATTGGAGAACAACAGAAGGCAGGAGGTCATTACGTTCCATAAAAGGTTATTTCTTCACCATTAGCTGGCCTGTTCTCCATTTTAATACAATGTCTTCCAATAAGGTAGTAGTAGTGGACATCTAGTGGCGCAGTCATCTGAGGCACTGCATCTCAGTGCTAGAGGTGTCACTGCAAAACCTGTTTCGATCCCGGGCTGTATCACACCAGACCGTGATTGGGAGTCCCATAAGGCGGTGCACAATTGGCCCAGCGTTGTCCGGGTTAGGGGAGGCCAGTGTAGGCCATCATTGTAAATAAGAATTTGTTCTTAACTGACTTAAATTATGAAAACCTTAAGCAATGGTTGCACAATACAGAAGGCGGACTACAAAGCCAGCTTCTCGGAGCAGCCCAGTCCCAAGGGGCGTTGGGACTATGGAGCCCATGTCAGGAGCAAATGAGCCTGTAAAAAATGGCTGTCTTTCATGTGAAAAATACTCTTTGTTGTTCCTTCTTGTATATTGTGCATCCAGAGTAGCAGAGTGGGAAACCATTCACCATACAAACTGTAGCTTGTAGCTTCCTTCCATATGTTATTTTCTGCTCTGCTTTCATTTCCCACAACACAAGTTGAAACACGCTTTCCATATTGCTAGTATTTGATCGTCTCAGACCTCTTTACATTTGCAGCTTTTGTTTTGTACAAACCCGTGTTCCAGGCAATAAACAATTTTCAAGAATGGATGACTCTACTATTTTCAAAATAACATTATCGGGCTATTTGGCCCTCAGATGACAAAATCCCCTGACAGAGATAAGGGAAATAGCATAGGATATGTCCCACTCTGGAACAAACCGCCACAGTCATTCTGAGTGTAAATGGCTGCCATCCTTTGTGAAGGCTGCTGACCTGACTAAATGCATGTTTATTAACATGGAGTTAGGCTATAGGATCCCTTTAGGCACCTTATCATTGAGACGCTGCCGAGTTAGACAGGAGGACTTAGAGCCAACCAGGGGAATGAGAGGCCCTAGACACTTCATGTGGTGACATTATCCATGTGTCACTGACGATCTGACAGTATTAATGGAACCGGACATGATGGAGGGACATAATTCCCCCATTAATGAGTAGCGGAGGAGGAGGAATACATCTGAGAGCACCCCCCCCCCCTCTCCCGCCTCATTCCTCAGGCTCCATCTCCAGACAGCACTTTGCTGCTTCATATTAGACTCACATTGTATAGTGTTGCTGTGCAAATCTTTAGAAAAAACACATGGGCTAAGTGGACACTTTTCTTCGGAAATGAGGCAAATTAATTGGCATTTCTCAACCCTAATGGGCAAGATTTTATAATAAAATATACGCCATTTAGCAGATACTTTATACAAAGAGACTTACAGACAGTCATGAATACATCTCTTTTTCACATACATTTTTTAAACATTTGGTTGGTCCCGGGGATTTAACTCACTATTCTAGCATTGCAAGCACCATGCTCTACCAATTGAGCTACAGATTCAGGACTACATGTATCATGTGCTGTCTGTCAGTTTTCAGGTGTATTTCAAAAACAAATCTTTACAGCCCAGTCAGTGATTGGTAATCCTGTGTGTCGTAGATTCCCAGGATTCGCAAATAAGGTAAACCCATTATTTTGAATATGGAAAAGGTAAACCCATTCTTAGAATATGGAAAAGGTAAATCTATTATTTAGAATATGGAAAAGGTAAACCCATTATTTAGAATATGGAAAAGGTAAACCCATTACTTAGAATATGGAAAAGGTAAACCCATTACTTAGAATTTGGAAAAGGTAAACCCATTATTTAGAATATGGAAAAGGTTAACCCATTATTTAGAATTTGGAAAAGGTAAACCCATTATTTAGAATATGGAAAAGGTTAACCCATTATTTAGAATTTGGAAAAGGTTAACCCATTACTTAGAATATGGAAAAGGTTAACCCATTATTTAGAATATGGAAAAGTCATTGTTGACCTCAAAGGTGGAGTCCCAGATTTATTTGATCACATGCTCTCTAGGATCTGTTCATTACGTTGTGTGTTTATGGGATTGTCTGTAGTCCCTACCCACACAGTCAGGGCAGGGAAGTGGGGAGAGTAGTAGTATCACATCATCAGCATTACTTCATTACCCTGCAAATGTTGTCCCTGTAACCTCGGCATCAAGGCATCAATATTCCATGATGTTCCACACTTCTCCTCTTCTATTTCCAGCTGAAGATACTACACAGTTAAATTACTTCAGACAACTCCGTCAGAACAATTAGCACAGCCAATCTGTGAATATTAACGAAGTCAGGTCTACAGTGACAGTGGACCTGTCATAGACCTGCTTTCTGATTCGAGGGTGAAACCTGTGGCCCTAATTAAAAACCAGGGCTGTAATATCGTTCTAAACTGACTGGGATTCTGTGTTAGGACTGAGGCATGCTGGTCCTGACTGAGAAAAATCAGGGCTGGGGCTGGAGCCAAATGACATGGTCATTCCCATTACTGTTTTTGTCAAAACAAATTATTATGTTGAAGCAGTTTGAATGTTTTTGTAGTGTTCCTGATTTTAAAGGTTTGATTCAATGCATCTGCTCAAGGTGAGAGGTACACTACCTCTTAGGGTCACTTAGAAATGTCCTTGTTTTTGAAAGAAAAGCACATTTTTGGTCCATTAAAATAACATAAAATTGATCAGAAATACAGTGTAGACATTGTTAATGTTGTAAATGACTATTGTAGCTGGAAACGGCAGCTTTTTTATGGAATATGTGAAGGGAGTGGTACACAGCGTTGTACAAGATCTTCAGTTTCTTGGCAATTGGAATAGCCTTCATTTCTCAGAACAATAATAGACAGACAAGTTTCAGAAGAAAGTTGTTAGTTTCTTGCCATTTTGAGCCTGTAATCAATCCCACAAATGCTGATGCTCCAGATACTCAACTAGTCTAAAGAAGGCCAGTTTTATTGCTTCTTTAATCAGATCAACAGTTTTCAGCTGTGCTAACATAATTGCATAAGGGTTTTCTAATGATCAATTAGCCTTTTAAAATGATAAACTTGGATTAGCTAACACAACATGCCATTGGAACACAGGAGTGATGGTTGCTGATAATGGGCCTCTGTACGCCTATCCAGATATTCCATAAGAAATCAGCTGTTTCCAGCTACAATAGTTATTTACCACATTAACAATGTCTACACTGTATTTCTGATCAATTTGATGTTATTTTAATGGACAAAAAAATTTGCTTTTCTTTCAAAAACAAGGACATTTCTAAGTGACCCCAAACATTTGAACAGTAGTGTACTTAGCAACATGCTTGACATTTTCAATCCAAAATTGAAAAGACTGTTTTATGAGCTGAAATAAAATATCCCAGAAATGTTCCATGTGCATTTTTTTTTCTCTCAAATGTTATGCACAAATTTGTTTACATCCCTGTTAGTAAGCATTTCTCCTTTGCCAAGATAATCCATCCACCTGACAGGTGTGGTATATCAAGAATCTGATTAAAAAGCATGATCATTACACGGGTGCACCTTGTGCTGGGGACAATAAAAGGCCACTCTAAAATGTGCAGTTTTGTCACACAACACAATGCCACAGATGTCTCAAGTTTTGAGGGTGTAATTGGTATGCTGACTGCAGGAATGTCCACCAGAGCTGTTGCCAGAGAATTTAATGTTAATTTCTCTACCATAATCTGCCTCCAACGTCGTTTTAAAGAATTTGGCAGTACATCCAACCGGCCTCACAACCGCAGACTATGTGTAACCACGACAGCCACATCTGACTACTTCACCTGCGGGATCATCTGAGACCAGTCACCCAGACAACTAATAAAACTGAGGAGAATTTCTGTCTGTAATAAAGCCCTTTTGTGGGGGAAAAACAAATTCTGATTGGCTGGGCCTGGCTCCCCTTTGGGTGGGCCTATGCCCTCCCAGGACCACCCATGGCTGTGCCCACGCCCAGTCTTGTGAAATCCATAGATTATGGCCTAATGAATTTATTTCAATTGACTGATTTCCTTATAAGAACTGTAACTCAGTAAAATCATTTAAATTGTTGCATGTTGAGTTTATATTTTTGTTCAGTATAAATAGAAAGTGATAAGACCTACCGTAGACCACATTCATAGACACTGATCTGAGACGCCTCAACATCTCCAGTCAAAGAAACAGTTAGAGTTTCACATTGAGCCGGTTGAGCATGTGAAAGTGAACTAAATCCAGCCTATCATTCTAAACCAATTTGTATTGACAATTCTTTACACACTGCTTGGAATTTATTTAGTTTACATCATTCTTTATGGCTCTGAATGAGGTAACTAGTTTACACAGCACACATAACAATGACAATTTTCGACATCTTGTTTTGAAAGATCGTTCCAGGGACCATACTAGGAACTATAGTAGCCTCACCGTCACAGCAGAAGCAGCAGCACGCAGTAAATACGTTTAACATTCACATGATGTTGTCTATGTCATTAACACGGACAACACTGAAAACATGTCAGAACATATAGCAAATAAATAAATTGCATCCATCGCCTATTAACACCTAATAATACAGTGAGTGCTCCATTGTCTGGATACAGAATATTGGGGATAAAGAAACACCCCAAAAATTCTGGCCTAATAATGTAAGAAATAACACACAAAAAAACAAAATACTACAGAGTTGCTTAGGAGCTAAAAGCAAAGCTGCCATTTTAATATTGGGGATAAAGAAGATGATGTGTCTATCAAACTGACTCTCATCATGAAAAAGTGGTTATACAGAACAAAGAGTATGTACATGGGAAAAAAATTGACTCCTATTATGATTTCTCTGCCTCAAAGGTAGTCATTGTTTGCGTCCCAAATAGCACCCTATTCCCTATATAGTGCACGACTTTGGACCAGAGCCCTATAGGCCATGGTCAAAAGTAATGCACTATGTAGGGAATAGGGAGCCATTTGGAATGCAGACAATCAATATGCTATTCATCATCAAGTAAAAATAAAACTGTCTCCACACCAACAACAGGACCAAAACAGCAGAGAAGAAGAACGAGAATACATACCACCCACTAACCCATACACACCTACATACACACAACTGGAGAAAATGGCATCCGGCTCTAAATGTAACATAACATCGGCTCTATTCACTTCCTACAACCTCTGTTTTATTCAGAGTGAGTCAATCACAGAAGATCCACATTTCCTGAGCCCACACACATATGTATGCACACACACACACACACACACACACCACACACACACACACACACACACACACACACACACACACAAATCAGTCATGCTTACAATGTCTCCAGAAAGTATTCACACTGCTTGACTTTTTTGCACATTTTGTTCTGTTACAGCCTGAATTTTTGTCACTGGCCTAAACACAATACTCCATAATGTCAAAGTGTAATTATGTTTTTAGAAATGTTTACACATTAATTGAAAATAAAAAGCTGAAATGTCTTGAGTCAATAAGTATTCAACCCCTTTGTTATGGCCTAAATAAGTTCAGGTGTAAAAATGTGCTGAACAAGTTTCATAATAAATTGCATGGACTCACTCTATGTGCAATAAAAGTGTTTAATAACATGATTTTTTTATGACTACCTCATCTCTGTACCCCACACATACAATTTTCTGTAAGGTCCCTCAGTCGAGCAGTGCATTTCGAAGATTCAACCACAAAGACCAGGGAGGTTTTCCAATGCCTCGCAAAGAACGGCACCTATTGGTAGATGGGGAATAATAATAAAAAGCAGACAATGAAAATCACTGAGCATGGTGAAGATATTAATTACACTTTGGATGGTGTATCAACACACCCAGTCGCTACAAAGATACAGGCGTCCTTCCTAACTCAGTTACCGGAGAGGAAGGAAACTGCTCAGGGATTTCACCATGAAGCCAATGGTGATTTTAAAACAGATACAGAGTTTAATGGCTGTGATAGGACATAACTAAACATTGTATATAGACTTTTTCTATTGTGTTATTGACTGTACGTTTGTTTATTCCATGTGTAACTCTGTGTTGTTGTTTGTGTTGCACTGCTTTGCTTTATCTTGGCCAGGTCGCAGTTGTAAATGAGAACTTGTTCTCAACTGGCCTACTTGGTTAAATAAAGATGAAAAAAATAAAAATAAAAACAATTTGAAAATACTCCACAATACTAACATAAATGACAGCGTGAAAGGAAGGCTGTACAACTCTCCAGGGAGTTTTGAAGGATAAAAAGAAACGGAATAGAGCTAAGCACAGGCAAAATCTTAGAGGAAAACTTGGTTCAGTTTACATTCCAACAGACACTAGGAGACAAATTCCAATTTAGCAGGACAATTACCCACAACACAATCTACACTGGAGTTGCTTACCAAGACAACATTGAATGTTCATGAGTGGCCTAGTTACAGTTTTGACTTAAATCAGCTTGAAAATCCATGGCAAGACTTGAAAATGGCTGTCTAGCAATGATAAACAACCAACTTGACAGAGCTTGAAGAATTTTTAAAAGAATAATGGTTAAATATTGTACAATGCAGGTGTAAAGAGACCCAGAAAGACCCAGAAAGACTCACAGCTGTAATCGCTGCCAAAGGGGATTCTATCATATATTGACTCACAGGGTTGAATGCATATCTAATCAAGATATATTTGTGTTTTATTTTCCAGAAATGTGGTCATTTTTTGGCATTTTTCGTCCACTTTCACATTACAGACTGTTTTGTTAAGATTGTTGACAAAAAATGACAAACAAATCAATTATAATCCCACTTTGTAACACAACAAAATGTGGGAAAAAGTAAAGGGGTGTGAATACTTTCTGAAGGCACTGTATAAACCAAAGAAAGTGTAATGAATCAATTTGAAACCATTTTTGACAAGAGAGTAAGTAAGAGTGAATTAAGTATGTACAAAACATTATGGATATGATGGTAGTATTACAATGGGTAGCTAGAAATCTATGGAAATGAAATTAACATATTTGATAGTTCTTGCCAGACAGACACGTCAGACTTGGCATTATAGATTGTTTTATGTTAGATGTCAACATGTTCCAAATAAAGTGACACTCTTTGTTGTCTTTGTTTTCACAGCTTGTGCAATCTGTCATTGTTTTGTTAGCTTGTTCTCACATCTGGAACGGATAGATCAACAAGTCAAAACATGGCAATCTTGTCCCCATGGTTACATTGCAGACATTAGAAAACTTACACCTGATTTGTTCATTCATATAAAGCGCTATGGTTAATTTAAAATCCCCAGATAATGGCCATTAGTAACGACTTGAGATACCTTCACTGCCGTCACTCTAGTGTCTATATCCATGACCCCTATGCTTTAGTTTAGCATGTTTACAGTCGTGGCCAAACGTTTTGAGAATGCCACAAATATTAATTTTCACAAAGTTTGCTGCTTCAGTGTCTTTAGATATTTTTGTCAGATGTTACTATGGAATACTGAAGTATAATTATAAGCATTTCATAAGTGTCAAAGGCTTTAATTGTGTGGCTTTAATTCATAAGTGTCAAAGGCTTTAATATTTGCAGTGTTGACCCTTCTTTTTCAAGACCTCTGCAATCCACCCTGGCATGCTGTCAATTAACTTATGGGCCCCATCCTGACTGATGGCAGCCCATTCTTACCTCATCAATGCTTGGAGTTTGTCAGAATTTGTGGGTTTTTGTTTGTCCACCCGCCACTTGAGGATTGACCACAAGTTCTCAATGGGATTAAGGTCTGGGGAGTTTCCTGGCCACGGACCAAAAATATCAATGTTTTGTTCCCCGAGCCACTTAGTTTTCACTTTTGCCTTATGGCAAGGTTCTCCATCATGCTGGAAAAGGCATTGTTCGTCACCAAACTGTTCCTGGATGGTTGGGAGAAGTTGCTCTCGGAGGATGTGTTGGTACCATTCTTTATTCATGGCTGTGTTCTTAGGCAAAATTGTGAGTGAGCCCACTCCCTTGGCTGAGAAGCAACCACACAAATGAATGGTCTCAGGATGCTTTACTTTTGGCATGACATAGGACTGATGGTAGCGCTCACCTTGTCTTCTCCGGACAAGATTTTCCCTGATGCCCCAAACAATCAGAAAGGGGATTCAACAGAGAAAATGACTTTACCCCAGTCCTCAGCAGTCCAATCCCTGTACCTTTTACAGAATATCAGTCTGTCCCTGATGTTTTTCCTAGAGAGAAGTGGCTTCTTTGCTGCCCTTCTTGACACCAGGCCATCCTCCAAAAGTCTTCGCCTCACTGTGCGTGCAGATGCACTCACACCTGCCTGCTGCCATTCCTGAGCAAGCTCTGTACTGGTGGTGCCCCGATCCCGCAGCTGAATCAACTTTAGGAGACGGTCCTTGCGCTTGCTGGACTTGCTTGGGCGCCCTGAAGCCTTCTTCACAACAATTGAACCGCTCTCTTTGAAGTTCTTAAAGATCCGATAAATGGTTGATTTAGGTGCAATCTTACTGGCAGCAATATCCTTGCCTGTGAAGCCCTTTTTGTGCAAAGCAATGATGACGGCACGTGTTTCCTTGCAGGTAACCATGTTTGACAGACGAAGAACAATGATTCCAAGCACCACCCTCCTTTTGAAGCTTCCAGTCTGTTATTCGAACTCAATCGGCATGACAGAGTGATCTCCAGCCTTGTCCTCATCAACACTCACACCTGTGTTAACGAGAGAATCACTGACATGATGTCAGCTGGTCCTTTTGTGGCAGGGCTGAAATGCAGTGGAAATGTTTTTGGGGGATTCAGTTCATTTGCATGGCAAAGAGGGACTTTGCAATTAATTGCAATTCATCTGATCCCTCTTCATAACATTATATATGTATATGCAAATTGCCATCATAGAAACTGAGGCAGCAGACATTGTGAAAATGTATATTTGTGTCATTCTCAAAACTTTTGGCCACGACTGTATACCAATGCTTTATAGTATTGGATGGGATGAGGTTGTCAGCTGATACTTTTATTTAAGGACTTTCGTTGGAGGAAAAAAATGTGTTCGAAATAAGGGATATAGTATATAGGGATATAGTATATAGGGATAAAGTATATAGTATATAGGGAAATAGTATATAGTATATAGGGATATAGTATATAGGGATATAGTATATAAGGATATAGTATATAGGGATATAGTACATAGGGATAGAGTATATAGTATATAGGGAAATATTATATAGTATATAGGGATATGGTATACAGGGATATAGTATATAAGGATATAGTATAATAGTATAGAGGAATATAGGGTATAGTATATAGTATAAGACTATATAGGGATATAGTATATAGGGATATAGTATATAGTGTATAGTATAATAGTATATAGGGATATATTGTATATTATACAGGTATATAGTATATAGGGATATAGTATATAGTATAATAGTATATAGGGATATAGTGTATAGTATTAAGGGATATAGTATATAGGGATATAGTGTATAGGGATATAGTATATAGGGATATCGTATATAGTATATAGGTATATAGTATACAGTATATAGGGATATAGTATATAGGGATATAGTATATAGGGATATAGTATACAGGGATATAGTATATAGGGATATTGTATATAGTATATAGGGATATAGTATATAGTATATAGGGATATAGTATATAGGTAGATAGTATACAGTATATAGGGATATAGTATATAGGGATATATACTATAAATACACTACCGTTCAAAAGTTTGGGGTCACTTAGAATGTCCTTGTTTTCCCACTTTACCACCACCAAAGCACCCCCAGACCATCACATTGCCTCCATCATGCTTGACAAACGGCGTCAAGCACTCCTAAAGCATCTTTTCATTTTTTCTGCGTCTCACGAATGTTCTTCTTTGTGATCCGAACACCTCAAACTTAGATTTGTCTGTCCATAACACTTTTTTCCAATCTTCCTCTGTCCAGTGTCTGTGTTTTTTTGCTCAACTTAATTTTTTTATTTTATTGGCCAGTCTGAGATATGGCTTTTTCTTTGCAACTCTGCCTAGAAGGCCAGCATCCCGGAGTCGCCTCTTCACTGTTGACGTTGAGACTGGTGTTTTGTGGGTACTATTTAATGAAGCTGCCAGTTGAGGAGTACTGAGGCGTCTGTTTCTCAAACTAGACACTCTAATGTACTGGTCCTCTTGCTCAGTTGTGCACAGAGGCCTCCCACTCCTCTTTCTATTCTGGTTAGAGCCAGTTTGCTCTGTTCTGTGAAGGGAGTAGTACACAGCATTGTACGAAATGTTCAGTTTCTTGGCAATTTCTCGCATGGAATAAGCCTTCATTTCTCAGAACAAGAATAGACTGACGAGTTTCAGGAAAAAAAGTTGCTTATTTCTGGACATTTTGAGCCTGTAATCGAACCCACAAATGCTGATGCTCCAGACACTCAACTAGTCTAAAGAAGGCCAGTTGTATCGCTTCATTAATCAGGACAATAGTTTTCAGCTGTGCTAACATAATTGCAGAAGGGTTTTCTAATGATAATTAGCCTTTTAAAATGATAAACTTGGATTAGCTAACACAACGTGTCATTAGAACACAGGAGTGATGGTGGCTGATAATCGGCCTCTTGTACACCTATGTAGATATTCCATAAACAATCTGCCGTTTCCAGCTACAATAGTCATTTACAACATTAACAATGTCTACACTGTATTTCTGATCAATTTGATGTTACTTTAATGGACAAAAAAATTAGCTTTTCTTTCAAAAACAAGGACATTTCTAAGTGACCTCAAACTTTTGAACGGTATCGTATATATGTAGTATATAGGGATATAGTATATAGGGATATAGTATATAGGGATATAGTATATAGTATATAAGGATATAGTATACAGTATATAGGGACATAGTATATAGTATATAGGGATATAGTATATAGGGATATAGTATATAGGGATATAGTATATCAAATCAAATTTATTTATGAAGCCCTTCTTACATCAGCTGATATCTCAAAGTGCTGTACAGAAACCCAGGCTAAAACCCCAAACAGCAAGCAATGCAGGTGTAGGAGCACGGTGGCTAGGAAAAACTCTCTAGAAAGGCCAGAACCTAGGAAGAAACCTAGAGAGGAACCAGGCTATGAGGGGTGGCCAGTCCTCTTCTGGACGTGCCGGGTGGAGATTATAACAGAACATGGCCAAGATGTTCAAATGTTCATAGATGATCAGCAGGGTCAAATAATAAGTCACAGTGGTTGTCGAGGCTGCAACAGGTCAGCACCTCAGGAGTAAATATCAGTTGGCTTTCATAGCCGATATAGTATATAGGGATATAGTATATACTGTACTATATAGGGATATAGTATATAGGAGCCTGATTCATTTGGTTGAAATACATTTTCTTAATTGGGTTGTTTGGTTTTATGTCTTTCTATCCCTTTGCTTTGAATTTTTTTAAATTGAACCTTTATTTATCTAGCCAAGTCAGTTAAGAACAAACTCTTATTTACAATGACAGCCTACCCCGGGCAAACCCTAACCCGGACAACGTTTAGCCAATTTTGCGCCGCCCTATGCGACTCCTGATCATGGCCAGTTGTGATACAGCCCAGAATCGAACCAGAGTCTATAGTGACACCTCTAGCACTGCAATGCAGTGCCTTAGACCACTGCGCCACTCAGGAGTACTGTGAACCAGCGACCAGGAGTGACAACAACTGGAACATTTTGAAGTAACGGCAGGCAGCAAAAATATTCTCCAGACAAAAACACTCAGAAAAGCCAAATGCTTTTTCTACCTGTCTTATATCTAAACGTTGTTTCATTCCACGTAGCCACCTTGCAGCCCGAGACCTCAAGCTGATTTCTGTAGGGAGGAACTGATGAAGTGATAGTGAAAAAGAAAATACCCTTTCAAAAAGCTGAAAAGTTTAGTGCATTGTGTTATCCCCAAAGAGTAAACGGGTTTACACAGCTTTCCAAGAAGGCTTACCTCTTCTTTGATTCACCGCTCTTATCTTCTTACTCTCTTCCACAGACTTGTGCTTTTAAATCTATGGTTTCTACTGATAAGTACTGATCAGGGCCGGGTGATGGCGTGATAGGAAAAGCATGTGGGTTGAAAACCAATTAGCACAAACATGTCACCGCAAAGAGAAAAGGATTGAGGAAGTATGGAGCTCAGATGCAAAACGTAGAAAGGAGTAATGCAAGAACAGTTAAGTCCTGTCGTAATCAAGTACAGTATCTACGTACATAAATAGAAAAAGTTAATCTATGTTAGGACTGAATCATCACCGCAGTTTATAGATTATTGTTAAAATATCTGTTGGGCCTCATCATTACACAGGGCACCATGTCTGTAGGGTATCATCATTACACAGGGCACCATGTCTGTAGGGTATCATCATTACACAGGGCACCATGTCTGTAGGGTATCATCATTACACAGGGCACCATGTCTGTAGGGTATCATCATTACACAGGGCACCATGTCTGTAGGGTATCATCATTACACATCAAATCCATTAGATCAACATGCATCCCCTATTGAATAGAATCTTCTACTAAACCATTCACAGTACTGGTACCCTCGAGCAGGGGCGCCACCAGGGATTTTGGGCCCCATGAAAAGTTATCGCATTGGGCCCCACCACCACAAGCCACACCAACCCTGCGCAATTGCTGTAACCACACACCTCCAGAACCCAATCGACCCATTCAAAGCTTTAAATAACTCTACCTTCGCAGACTTGCAACTCTCTTGTAGTCCAATATTTACTGTACGATATTTACTGAGTGTGAGCTGTGAAAAAATAACACTGTGCAGTCATGCATGCAACATTCTACATACAGTGGAATTCACTATTTGATGCAAGACTGATACCCTCTATAAAAAATGTGCTAAAGGCCATCTTTTACAGTCTAAATGTAATTGTAATGGTCAAATTCTTAAATGGAAAATTCTCTTAACATTAATGAATAACTTAAAATAAATCTAAGTTAACATACATTTAAACTCTTCAATTAAAACAAATTAACATGATCATCTATAGAATGATATAACAAAATAATAAAATCAGCAGCAGATTGCTGAACTAAGTATACATACCAACTAGACAATAAGCAGCTGGAAAATGTGGAAAAGGAAAATGGAAAACAAAAAGGAAATGAAAAGGCCTGATGGTGGCGCTAGAGGAAAGGTCAAGAAGTCACCAAATCAATAGGTTTCTTCCACTTGGGGTCTTGATTGTGCACAACAAATGTTATGTCAATCCAGCCATTACTTTGAGATATATCTTGTTCTTAGTCTGTTCTCAGTCTTGTTCTCAGCCTGTGGGCATCATGTGTATAGTGATCCAATATCCATAGCCCTGCCATTTAACAGTTATCACTGGCCCTTGTTCAGCCTTACTCCCCAAGAGCCCAGCGCTAAGCCTTCTTGCTAGCAAAGTCACTGATCAAGTCTTTGAGGTCCAGCTTTCTAGCTAACTGACTTTCAATGAACAGCATGGTAAGACTGCAAAGCCTGTCCTGGGACATAGTGGACGTCAAATAGTTATTTGATCAGTTTTAGCTTACTGAAAGCTCTCTCGCCACCATCAACAGTCACAGGCAGTTTGCAAAATATTTGTAAAGCAATGCACACTTCTCCAAAAATGCTTTGCAGCTCCATCTTACAAATTGCATTCAGGAGACCAAGACTGGACAAGTTAGGGGGGAAAGTGGCAGCATATACAGTGTTCAGGTGTCTTACTTCATTTTGAAACTCAGGTGTAAGATCTCTGGAATACTTCATGATCAGTGGTTGGCACACAGAAGGGACTTTATCCTCACTAATCTGCCCAACTTTCAGAACAGCAGAAAATTATTCTACAAGTTTTGCAGTGTTGTGGAACCTAGTGTCCAAGTATGATGTTGTCCATAGCAGTAAAAAACACTGTGTTCCGAAACACTGTTGCTGCACTGTCCTGAGCTGTGTTCTCTTCAGAGGTCTCATCATGGAATCTCTTCCTTTTCCTCTCGCGGGTGTGTTCCTTGCTAAATTGAGGTGCAACATCCATTTGCGTAGCAATCAGTGTTGCCTCAGACAGGAGAGACTCCCATCCATCTCTAAGAGCCTGCATCTCTTCCTTTAAGAGGCTCTCTGGATGTTTACTTTTTGCCAAAAAAACAAGAAAAGAAATAGAAACCGTTAGTTTTATTAGTATATTGTAAATAAAATATTATATTAATGATGATAGGTTAATAATTTAATATTGAAATGTTTTTACCTAATGTTCTAATAATATTTTAGGGCCCCTGTCAGTCACAGCCCCTTAGAATCCCCCTAACTCGTGTAGTGTAGTGGAGGTATACGCCATATCAATTCATACGGATGATGGAACAGATCAGAATGTTAAGCTTAAAATGTTGATAAACTATTATTTCGCCACATTTTACGCGCACCAATGGGCACAGGGCGGTAGGCCTACGCTTGAACTTTCCAAAATGCAATTGCTGTAAAACACGGTTCCAAAATGCGCACAGCACACACGAGTGGCTTCATGAACAGAGATGGAAATATACGTTAGCAATGAAGAAAAAGAGTGGATTGAAAGACGCAACAACTATGATGTGTTGCTAATATGACTATGCCTGTGGCTGTTAGACAATTAAATAAAGTTAAAAGAAAACCAATAGAACAGGAGAACGCATAATGAGGAAGTCTTTATAAAAAAGTATTGCCTCCGTGTTTCTATGGTTGGATTTTGCTATAGGCTGCTTTGAAGCAAGTTAAGACATGCCTCATTTCATGTGTCAAACAATTGAGGAACAGGAAAAATATAGCATTACTAATGATAGGCTTTACCGTCTTCTGGTAGATGGGTAAAAATCGACTTTATTAAATGTTAACTATGTACAAAGTAGCTATGCCTACCTGTCAGAATGATATGATGATTATTTGCATCAATCCAGTGTCCATTTATTTTTGCCTACTCCATCTCATGTGCAACAGAAACATCACTAATCAAACAACAGTGCATGCACACTAGAATTAAAGGGTAACTACACTAAAAAATCTAAATTTCTTAGATTTTTCCCAGAACTCAAAAGTGGTCTCCTGATGTTGTTCAAGCATTGTTATGGACTTACTGGTGAACATACAATTTTGTTGTTTTTCTGTAAAAATTATTTAGATTTGACATTTGAGTCATTTAGCTTACCCAGGTAGGTGGGACAACCCCATATCATCATATTTCTCATCTGTTTCAATAGTAGGCCTAATATACTTGCACAGTACAGCTTGGGTTGGCCTGACTGTGAAAGACCAATATTGGATTATAATTTTAGGTCATTCAGAGTGTATGTCACTGTTTCTCATAGAACTTTTCACACAGGGTGCCATTCCTTCGCCGGGCCGTTTGGACATTTATACCCCCTTCTCCAGGCACCACTACTACACAACTGGCGTTGTTCCAGTAACCGAAAGATCTGTAAATCTGACTGTAAATCTAAGGTTGAAATGGATTTAACACCCACACACACCTGCAATGACACACACAGATACACACACACACACACACACACACACACACACACACACACACACACACACACACACACACACACACACACACACACACACACACACACACACACACACACACACACACACACACACACACACACACACACACGGGCAATTGCAATCAACAATCAATGCTAATCAGCTTGTGATTTTGTGCTTCTCTCTCAGCAAGACAATGAAGACAATGTGCTGGGTTTCCTATGTTCTCTTTCCATTACAAGAGCAGCTCATTCTATATTCTACAGTATAATTAAATGAACTTGTAGATAAATCATGGCCCGGTCTTTGTGTCCGTGGATATGAGAGGGCTCTGAGTACTGCATGATGAATGGATCTGGACAATAGGAGGTATTAAGGGTGCAACATGCTGAAAAACCCAAACAGCTAGACCTGGCAGACATAAGGCAGCAGTTGTAAATAAGGATAGACAGACTCCTGAGTGGCGCAGAGGTCTAAGGCACTGCATCTTAATGCTAGAGGCTGTATCACAACCGGCCGTGATTGGGAGTCCCATAGGGCTGCACACAATTGGCCCATCGTTATCCGGTTAGAGGAGGGTTTGGCCGGTGTAGGCCGTCATTGTAAAATAAGAATTAACTGACTTGCCTAGTTAAATAAAAGGTTAAATAAAAAACGCTAGTAGAGATGTAATGGAATCAGTGTTCTGCTTCCACAAGTGTGTTGACTGTGATGGGCCCCATTGCCACTCAAGTTGAACCCTGAGAGTGGTGTGGACCAGATAAGAGGAGTGCCCCCCCCCCCCCCCCCCTGCAGGAGCCAGGTCAGGTCTATTCTACCCCTATTGATATTGGCCTGTCATGTCTGTCATCAGTGGAGGCCTGTGTCTCTGTGACAGTCTGGTCTCACCTGTAAACGTGAGCTTAAGTAGCAGGGTGTGAATAATTAAATAGACAATGTGCTGTGCTGTTGGATTATGCAGGGGGACAAGTTGCCATGGAAAACAGGGCAGATAACCAAACACCAGGGAAACAACAAAGACGGAGGGAAATTGTCACCTAGAGCAAGAGAGAGATGTGGTAAAACACAGGAAAGATCAGTGGGTCACTGCAGGTCAGTGGGGTCACAGCCTTTGAGATCCTATACATAGAACACACAACACTGGTAAAGCAATCTAGGGATAGGCCCAGTCCATACTGTTTGGTCCTGTCTCACTATGCTATCGATTGTTAGAGGCTGCAGGGTGATATAGATTTCTGTTAATCACGTTTCAATGAACAATTATGACCAGTCAACAGGATACACCAGGTCCTGGCACACGTAGTAAAAAACAGGCCTGCTTCAGAGCGTGTTAAATGTACTGTCTGCTATTAATGAATTAATTTATTGCAGCACTTAGTGGTCCTTTTATACCAGCCTGTCTCATCTGTGTGTGAAGCCGTTGTGTGCCCCCCCCCCCCCCCCCCCCCCCCCCCGCACACACACACTCCTTCTATCAGACCCACAGAACCAGGGCTGACTAACGCTTAATCACCTATTCATTTTCCATGTACCTATTTAGTTATTTATGTTTTAACTGAACCCCTGATACCGGCAACACAAATGTGTTAAATAAATGAATAGGAGTGGATATGAAAACGACGAGGCGCATTGTCATAGGCGGTGAAAACCTGCTTGCCTCCCTCCAAAATTGAGGCTTTCCCTTTTTCTAGGAGTGAGTGCCTGAGCGGCAGTGCTAGACCTGTAGGGCATTTATTTATCAGCACCACGGAGAGCGCCAATTTCCCCAATCAGGCCTCTATGGGGCCTCGGTTGGGAGATTGAGTGTGATTGTGCCTCATTTCTCCTGTTCCCGGGCATTACTGCTTTCAAGGAAATGGGACAACCAAACTGGCAACATGGCCACGGCAGGGAGTCGTGCCCAGAAGAGGTCGAGGGGATGGAATTACACCCAGAGAGAGCAGGGGCCTCATTTATCAACCACGCGTACATTTCTCAGTAATACGTGGATATTGCAGGATTTGCGTGTGCAACAAATGAAATGGATTTATCAAACTATCGCAACACATACGCATGTTTTCATTGATAAATCAGAGCCATACTATATTTTTTTGCGCTCGTGAACAAGTGTTACAACCCCGCCTGGAAAACGCTCTATTGACCTTTTATGGTAACAAAAATGTACTCATTTGCTGTATGATTTGGAGATGTTGGAACTGGGCCATGATCGTTACTAAAGCGCAATGGCAAATTTGATCGCATTTCTGTGAAGGTATGGGCATAATGTTTAAATATTTTTAAAGAAAAAATGCATGCCGCCTATAGCGAGTGCCAAACAATGGCCGCACATTCCGCAATATTGATTGCCTATTAAACTATGTCAAATGAAATGCTGCTACAGCCCACACTTCAATGCAAAATATAAATTGTTGATCAATATTTGTTTGTCAGTAGGCTTGATAGAAACACATGATTGTGTTTCTATCTCCTATCGCACAGCAGTACTGTAGTCTACCCATACTATCATATGCTACCGGTCTATTTACTTTCGAGCATGGTTGGCTATTGAATGAGCGATGGATATAACCTAATATTTGTTATGCAGCGGGGATAAACCAGTCATGTCAGAAAAGGAGAGATATTCCCTGCAATATTATTGTGATTTAGGCCTATAAGTCAAATAAATATAGGCCTATTAGGTGTCATACTGCTATACGCAGCGGCGTGCATTTACCAATAAAACAATAAAAAAAAACATCAAATAATGTATCTCTCCTCTCTCTGAGTTTTCAAAAATGTTAAATTTGCAAGAGTCTGAACGTATCACACCGGAGAAAGCATCCGAGCAAGCGAAACAGCGCCCGTCTGTCTCGGTAGGCCATCTATCTGATGCTGTCTGGTCAAAAAGAGGATGGTAATGTCGCCAGCCGTAGCATTGAGCGCAAGGGGACCAGCGAGCTAAACGGAGTGAGCTCAACTGTGAATGATCCTGGAGCACAAAAAAAAAGTGTCAAGGGAAGCCAGTTGTGATTTGGCTTCTCTCACATCACATCGAGACCCAAACATTATTGACAGAAACAACTTGAATTGTTGCATCTCATTGTGTTGTTTTCCTCTTGTGGCCAGCTAGCTAAAAATGTCCCATTCCTAAATTAGCCATGGATGGAAATAGGGATTTGTACTTGTGTTTTTACTAAATTATCCTTACTGGCCAATGATTATAATGGTGATTATGATCCAACTATACATTCATACATTGTGCCCCTGGACTGAGAGGTTGGAAGCTCAGTATATAACTAGATGTGATTTGATGATATTGATGAAATTGAAATGTTGAAGATGAAACGGTGCTGGAATAGTGGAGGCAGCTCCTGTTTTCTTTACAACTTGCGGAAACTATTTATATTTTTACCAATGACCTGCCACTGGCATTAAACAAAGTATGTCTGTCCAGGTATGCTGATAATTCAACCATATACACATCAGCAACCACATCTAATGAAGTCACTGAAACGCTTAAAGAGTTGCAGTGTGTTTTGGAATGGGTGGCCTGTAATAAACTGGTCCTGAACATGTCTAAAACTAAGAGCATTGTATTTGGTACAAATCATTCCCTACAATCTAGACCTCAGCTGAATCTGGAAATAAATGATGTGGCTTTTGAACAAGTTGAGAAGACTAAATTACTTGGCGTTAACTTAGATTGTAAACTGTCATGGTCAAAACATATAGATTCAATGGTTGTAAAGATGGGGAGAGGTCTGGCCGTAATAAAGAGATGCTCTGCTTTGTTGACACCACACTCCACAAAGCAAGTCCTGCAGGCTCTAGTTTTGTCCAATCTTGATTATTGTCCAGTCATGTGGTCCAGTGCTGCAAGGAAAGACCAGGCTAAGCTGCAGCTGGCCCAGAACAGAGCGGCACGTCTTGTTCTTCATTGTAGTCATAGGCCTGATATAAATACTATGCAGCCAATCTCTCTTGGTTAAGAGTTGAGGAGAGACTGACTGCGTCACTTCTTCTTTTTATAAGAAACATGAATGTGTTGAAAATCTCAAATTGTTCCCATAGTCAACTTACACACAGCTTTGACACACACACACTTATCCCACCAGACATGCCACCAGGGTTTTTTCACAGCCCCCAAATCCAGAACATATTCAAGAAAGCATACAGTATAGAGAGCCATATAGAGCCATTACTGCATGGAACTCTGTTCCATCTCATATTGCTCAAGTGAAAAGCAAACCTGGTTTAAAAAAACGGATGAAGCAACACCTCACGCCACGACACCTCTCCCCTATTTGACCTGGATAGTTTGTGTGTATGCACTGATATGTAGACTACGTGCGCCTTTTGTAAAAAATATAAATAGTGTAGTTCTGTCCCTGAGCTGTTGTCTATTAATGTTCTGTATTGTGTCATGTTTCATGTGGACCCCAGAAAGAGTAACTGCTGCTTTTTGGGGGATCCTCATAAAATACTCTCCAAAACAACTCTGTGGTTCTAAATCAATAGTTGTTTAGTAGTCTGAAAATTTGACCATTCTGTTGGTCACGTAACTGTTTGTTACATACAATATGCTTTATGGACTTCACGGCCAGAGGTTGCTCTTTGGGTTTGTGATGAAACAAAGGAGTGGTTAAATGTATTCTGCCACTGTGTCTTCTTATTTTCTCGGCTTTAGACTTACAGTGCCTTCGGAAAGTATTCAGTCCTGTCACGACTCCTACCGAAGGTGGCTCCTCTTCCTGTTCGGGTGGCGCTCGGCGGTCGTCGTCACCGGTCTACTAGCTGCCACCGATCACTTTTCCTTTTCTGTTGGTTTTGTCTTATTAGTTACACCTGTTTCTTGTTTAGGTTTTTAGTTGGGCTATTTAAGCCGGTAGGCCCGCCTGCTCTTTGTGCGGGCTTGTTTTTCCCACTGTGTTATTGTGTGGTAGTGCGTCTCAGTTGTGGGTTTTCCTCCGGACTTGTTTAGTCCTGGTTTCGGGGGATCGCGTTGTGCGCCCAGTAGCCTTTGTTGCTCCAAGACGTTTCCACTTAACAGCTCCAGCAATAACAGCACTTACAGTTGACCGGGGCAGGTCAAGCAGGGCAGAAATTTGACATACTGACTTGTTGGAAATATGGCATCCTGTGACAGTGCCACGTTGAAAGTCACTGAGCTCTTCTGTAAGGCCATTCTGCTGTCAATGTTTGTCTATGGAGATTGCATGGCTGTGTGCTCGATTTGATTAACCTGTCAGCAACGGGTGTGGCTGAAATAGCCGAATCCACTAATTTGAATGCGTGTCCACATACGTTTGTATATATAGTGTACTTTAAAAGAAGTAGGGGTGTGGATCAGAAAACCAGTCAGTATCTGGTGTGACCATTTGCCTCATGCAGCGCTATACATCTCCTTCACATAGAGTTTATCAGGCTGTTGATTGTGGCCTGTGGAATGTTGTTCCACTCCCCTTCAATGGCTGTGCGAAATTGATGGATATAGGTGGAAATTGGAACACTCTGTCATACACGTCGATCCAGAGCATCCCAAACATGCTCAATGGGTGACATGTCTGCTGAGTATGCAGGCCATGGAAGAACTGGGACAATTTCATCTTCCAGGAATTGTGTACAGATCCTTGCAACATGGGGCCATGCAATATCATACTGAAACAGGAGGTAATAGCGGCAGATGAACGGCACGACAAAGGGCCTCAGGATCTCGTCACATTGATCTCTGTGCATTCGAATTCACATTGATAAAATGCAATTGTGTTTGTTGTCCGTAGCTTATGCCTGCCCTTACCATAACCTCACTGCCACCATGGGGCAATCTGTTCACAACGTTGACATTAGCAAACCGCTCGCCCACATGACGCCATACACGTGGTCTGAGGTTATAAGACCGGTTGGACGTACTGCCAAATTCTCTAAAACAATGTTGGAAGTGGCTTATGGTAGAGAAATTAACATTCAATTCTCTGACAACAGCTCTAGTGGACATTCTTGCTGTCAGCATGCCAACTGCACACTCCCTCAAAACTTGAGACATCTGTGGCATTGTGTTGTGTGATAAAACTGCAGATTTTAGAGTGGCCTTTTATTGTCCCCAGTACAAGGTGCACCTGTGTAATGATCATGCTGTTTAATCAGCTTCTTGATATGCCACACCTGTCAGGTGGATGAATTATCTTGGCAAAGGTCAAATGCTCACTACCAGGAATTTAAACAGATTTGTCCACAAAACTTGAGAGAAATATGCTTTTTGCGTGTATGGAACATTTCTGGGATCTTTTATTTCAACTCATGAAACATGGGACCAACGCTTTATATGTTGTGTTTATATTTTTGTTCAGTGTTATATTTGACTAAATCAATTATTTAAAACCTTGCTTACATTTGTATACGATCACGTATCTCTCTATTATGTGTGGTAACACTTAGGAACAGATTTCCTAAAATAAAATCGCTTCGAGCTGATTTTCACAGTCTTTTATGTAACATTTATTTAACTAGGCAAGTCAGTTAAGGACAAATTTTTATTTACAATGACGGCCTACCCATCCAACAATGTCCTACCTTATGTCAGACACACAAATAAATCCATCCAGACAGTTGGGGAAACGGTTATACAGTAATGATGAACTAATTGTTTAGTTCTTTGGGATTCATTAAAACAAAGCATTATGTGATACATAATTAATTAGGGAGACACTCTTATCCCAAGCAACTTACAGAAGTGAATGCAGGCATTTGTCATACTAGTCACCCATGGGAACTGAACACACAACCATGACAGTGCAAGCACCATGCTCTACCAACTCAGCCACACAGGACTAACAGTTGAGGTAAGTACTGGAGATCAACCATTGTTACCAATACATTTCCTGAACCATACTAGGTCAATACTAATAGAACCAGTAGGTCATACTAGGTCAATACTAATAGAACCAGTAGGTCATACTAGGTCAATACTAATAGAACCAGTAGGTCATACTAGGTCAATACTAATAGAACCAGTAGGTCATACTAGGTCAATATTGGTGCCCAGCCAATTTTGCTATTATGTGTTTTTTTCTGCGTTATTTGTAACTTATTTTGTACATAATGTTTCTGCAACCGTATCTTACGGCAGAAAAGAGCTTCTGGATATCAGGACAGCGATCACTCACCTCGGATTAGACAAAGATTTTTTCTACACCCCACAGGGCCGACATCACCGTTATTTGGAAGAGGAAGCGACGCAGGTACAGAGGACAAAGAGCCGGATGCCTGGTCAGGACCCGGAGAAGGCGAGTGGGAAAGCTGTCATTACCGTCAATACTACTCGCCAACGTGCACTCATTGGACAATAAATTAGTCGAGGTGCAATCACGAATATCCTGACATATATCGTGACATCAAAAACTGTAATATCCTATGTTTCACGGAATCGTGGCTGAATGACGACATGGATATTCATCTAGCGAGATATACGCTGCACCGGCAAGATAGAACAGCACACTCCGGTAAAACGGGGGGGGGGGGTGGGGGTCTGTGCATATTTGTAAACAACAGCTGGTGCACGAAATCTAAGTCTCTAGATTTTGCTTGACTGAAAAAAATTCTAGATCACCTGTACTCCACACACAGAGACGAGTACAAAGCTCTCCCTCGCCCTCGCCCTCCATTTGGTAAATCTGACCACAATTATATCCTCCTGATTCCTGCTCACAAGCAAAAATTAAAGCAGGAAGCACCAGTGACTCGGTCTATAAAAAAGTGGTCAGATGAAGCAGATGCTAAACTACAGGACTGTTTTGCTATCACAGACTGGAACATGTTCCGGGATTCCTCCGATGGCATTGAGGAGTACACCACATCAGTCACTGGCTTTATCAATAAGTGCATCGAGGACGTCGTCCCCACAGTGACTGTACGTACATACCCCAACCAGAAGCCATGGATTACAGGCAACATTTACACTGAGCTAAAGGGTAGAGCTGCCTCTTTCAAGGTGCGGTACTCTAACCCGGAAGCTTATAAGAAATCTTGCTATGCCCTGTGACAAACCATCAAACAGACAAAGCGTCAATACAGGGCTAAGATTGAATCATACTACACCGGCTCCAACGCTCGTCTTATGTGGCAGTGCTTGCAAACTATTACAGACTACAAAGGGAAGCACAGCCGCGAGCTGCCCAGTGACACGATCCTACCAGACGAGCTAAATCACTTCTATGCTCGCTTCAAGACAAGCAACACTGAGGCATGCATGAGAGCATCAGCTGTTCCGGACGACTCTGTGATCACGCACTCTGTAGCCGACGTGAGTAAGACCTTTAAACAGGTCAACATACACAAAGCTGAGTGCCAGACGGATTACCAGGACGTGGGATCCGGGCATGTGCTGACCAACTGGCAGGTGCCTTCACTGACATTTTAAACATGTCCCTAATTGAGACTGTAATACCAACATGTTTCAAGCAGACCACCATAGTCCCTGTACCCAAGAACACAAAGGCAACCTGCCTAAATGACTACAGATCCGTAGCACTCACGTCCGTAGCCATGAAGTGCTTTGAAAGGTTGGTAATGGCTCACATCAACACCATTATCCCAGAAACCCTAGACCCACTCCAATTTGCATACCGCCCAAACAGATCCACAGTTGATGCAATCTCTTTTGCACTCCACTCTGCCCTTTCCCACCTGGACAAAAGGAACACTTATATGAGAATGCTATTCATTGACTACAGCTCAGCGTTCAGCACCATCAAAGCTCATCACTAAGCTAAGGATCCTGGGACTAAACACCTCCCTCTGCAACTGGATCCTGGACCTCCTGACGGGCCGTCCCCAGGTGGTGAGGGTAGATAGCAACACATCTGCCATGCTGATCCTCAACACTGGAGCTCCCCAGGGGTGCGTGCTCAGTCCCCTCCTGTACTCCCTGTTCACCCACAACTGCATGGCCAGGCATGACTCCAACACCATCATTAAGTTTGCAGATAACACAACAGTGATAGGCCTGATCACCGACAACAACGAGACAGCCTATAGGGAGGAGGTCAGAGACCTGGCCGGGTGGTGCCAGAATAACAACCTATCCCTCAATGTAACCAAGACTAAGGAGATGATTGTGGGCTACAGGAAAAGGAGGACCGAGCACGCCGCCATTCTCATCGATGGGGCTGTAGTGGAGCCGGTTGAGAGCTTCACGTTCCTTGGTGTCCACATCAACAACAAACTAGAATGGTCCAAACACACCAAGACAGTCGTGAAGAGGGCATGACAAAGCCTATTCCCCCTCAGGAGACTAAAAAGATTTGGTATGGGTCCTGAGATCCTCAAAAGGTTTACAGCTGCAACATCGAGAGCATCCTGACTGGTTGCATCACTGCCTGGTACAGCAACTACAGAGGGTAGTGCGTACGGCCCAGTACATCACTGGGGCTAAGCTGCCTGCCATCCAGGACCTCTAAACCAGGAGGTGTCAGAGGAAGGCCCTAAAAATTGTCAAAGACCCCAGCCAACCCAGTCATAGACTGTTCTCTCTAATACCGCATGGCAAGCGGTACGGGAGTGCCAAGTCTAGGACAAAAAGGCTTCTCAACAGTTTTTACCCCCAAGCCATAAGACTCCTGAACAGGTAATCAAATGGCTACCCGGACTATTTGCATTGTGTGCCTCCCCAACCCCTCTTTTTACGCTGCTGCTACTCTCTGTTTATCATATATTCATAGTCTATTCATAGTCACTTAAACTATACATTCATGTACATACTACCTCAATTGGGCCGACCAACCAGTGCTCCCGCACATTGGCTAACCGGGCTATCTGTATTGTGTCTCGCCACCCACCCCCCGCCAACCCCTCTTTTATGCTACTGCTACTCTCTGTTCATCATATATGCATAGTCACTTTAACCATATCTACATGTACATACTACCTCAATCAGCCTGACTAACCGGTGTCTGTATGTAGCCTCGCTACTTTTATAGCCTCTGTACTGTATATAGCCTGTCTTTTTACTGTTGTTTTATTTCTTTACTTACCTATTGTTCACCTAATACCTTGTTGGCACTATTGACGGGAAAGTATCTCCACGCAAATCTCAAACCATGCATACGCACAACTTCTAGTGCACAGTTCCCTGACTTGCAGTCCACGGGCCAAAGTTATCTGAGCAAAATAAAAAAAACATGTTTTTTAAAATATTTTTTATATGACTGTTGGACATAAAAGACTGTAAAAACGGCACGAAATCATCTCCAAGTGATTTTAATTTCGGAAATCTGTTCCTAAGTACTCCCACGCATAATAGAGAGACACGGGATCGTACACAAATGTAAGCAAGGTTTAAAATGATATATATTAAACTGAACAAAAATATAAACTCAACATCTAAAGTGTTAGTCCCATGTTTCATGAGATTAAACTAAAAGATCCCAGAAAATGTCCATACCCTCAAAAGCAATTTACATCCATGTTAGTGAGCATTTCTCCTTTGCCAAATAATCCATCCACCTGACAGGTCTGGAATATCAAGAAGCTGATTAAACAGCATGCTCATTACACAGGTGCACCTTGTGCCGGGGACAATAACGTGCCACTTTAAAATGTGCAGTTTTGTCACACAACACAATGCCACAGATGTCTCAAGTTTTGAGGAAGTGTGCAATTGTTATGCTGACAGCAGGAATGTCCACCAGAGCCGTTGCCAGCGGTTTTAAATAGTATATAGGTTTGGGCTTATTGCGGTCAATTTGCAATCTATAAATTATTTGTTATTATGTTCCGGCCCCCCGACCATCCACTCAAGAAAAAAACGTCCCCTGGCTGAATATAGTAGATGATCCCTGGTGTATAATTACCATTGTGCCTTGTTGCTGAGTAAATACATGGTAATTTCTGTGTCGCAAAATAACCACTATACCGATAAGTGACTGGCAACAAACAACATGGTACAGCACTATATCAACAGATACTGTAACACCTACTGTACTGGTCATATGTTAGATACAGCACTATATCAACAGATACTGTAACACCTACTGTACTGGTCATATGTTAGATACAGCACTATATCAACAGATACTGTAACAACTACTGTACTGGTCATATGTTAGGTACAGCACTATATCAACAGATACTGTAACACCTACTGTACTGGTCATATGTTAGATACAGCACTATATCAACAGATACTGTAACAACTACTGTACTGGTCATATGTTAGATACAGCACTATATCAACAGATACTGTAACACCTACTGTACTGGTCATATGTTAGATACAGCACTATATCAACAGATACTGTAACAACTACTGTACTGGTCATATGTTAGATACAGCACTATATCAACTGTAACACCTACTGTACTGGTCATATGTTAGATACAGCACTATATCAACTGTAACACTATGGCCTGTGGAAACACAACTAGTATGTGATGAAAAGGAAGAACAAACAAAGACCTGAGTGAGAGATGAAGTGAGAGAGGAATAATGCATCTCAATGGACCCATGGTACAAAAATAAATAGCTACGTACATTTCTGATCAGAAGAGAACAGGGATACGTCCCAAATGACTGCCTACTCCCTATATAGTGCACTACTTTTGACCAGAGCCCTATGGTCCCTGATCAGAAGTAATGCACAATGTAAGGAATAAGGTACCATTTGTGGATTGCAACACCCAGAAACGTATGTACAGAAGGATGTGACCACTAGTCTCATCTGCTACGGAGAAGACAGAAGGAGAGAAGGTGATCTATTTTGGGCTTTTGTAATTACATGTCAACTCAGAACACACTCTAATTTTGGAAGAATGCTTTTAGATGTGCTCAAGGATTAGTATTGCAGAAAGCACTCTGAATATTCGGGACGGACACAGTGTATGGAATGGTATGAAATGCATATGCCGATTCCCAGCGTATTGATTTCCTTTCCTCCCGCTCAATTTTATGGCTTTATAATCCCAGTACAAATCCGCAGCTGTTTACGTTCCAAAATGACTAAATTAAATAATTAAAATAAATCCCAAACCCTCCTCCTCAGCATTAATACTAAGTTCTGCTAGGGGGGGAAACCGGACCTTTGCTTTTTACGACTCGCATAAAATTTATTTTCAGCATCTTTAAATCAGCGTTCGTTTTTATTTCCTTGTCTTTAAGTCGTATATGTGATTTAATAGTTTCTTTCATTCATCTTGATTCTAAACTAAAAAGAATGGTTTTAAAAACAGGATTGATGAAAAGTGCTTTCCCATTAGCTTTGCTGCGTCTCTGATGTCAACAACAGTCATTTTGACTAGGGCCATCTATAATTCAACTGTAACAAAAAGGATGCTGTGTAGTGCATAGAAATAGAATGAATAGAAAGGACTTGGAACCTCTAACCCTGTCACGCCCTGACCTTAGAGATCCTTTAAATTCTCTATTTGGTAGGTCAGGGTGTGACTAGGGTGGGAAATCTATGTTTATATTTCTTTGTTGGCCGAGTATGGTTCCCAATCAGAGGCAGCTGTCTATCGTTGTCTCTGATTGGGGATCATACTTAGGCAGCCCAGCTTTCATATGTTCTCATGTTCTGAGCAAGGAACTTAAATGTTAGCTTTTTTACATGGCACATATTGCACTTTTACTTTCTTCTCCAACACTTTGTTTTTGCATTATTTAAACCAAATTTAACCTGTTTCATTATTTATTTGAGACTAAATTGATTTTATTGATGTATTATATTAAGTAAAAATAAAAGTGTTCATTGTTCATTCAGTATTGTTGTAATTGTCATTGTTACAAATATATATATATAAAAATTTGTCCAGTTAATCGGTATCGTCTTTTTTTGGTCCTCCAATAATTAGTATCGGTATCGGCGTTGAAAAATCATAATCGGTCGACCTCTACTGTCTTGGTATGTTTGGACCATGATATTTCATTGGTGATGTGGACACCAAGGAACTTGAAACTCTCGACCCGCAACGCCTTTCTTCTACACTACAGCCCGGTCGATGTTAATGGGGGCCTGTTCGGCCTGCCTTTTCCTGTAGTCCACAATCAGCTCCTTTGTCTTGCTCACATTAAGGAAGAGGTTGTTGTCCTGGCACTACACTGCCAGTTCTCTGACCTCCTCCCTATAGGCCGTCTCATCGTTGTCGGTGGTCACTGTGGTGTCGTCAGCAAACTTAATGATGGTGTTGGAGTCGTGTTTGGCCACGCAGTCGTGGGTGAACAGGGAATACAGGAGGGGACTAAGTACACAGCCCTGAGGGGCCCCAGTGTTAAGGATCAGCGTGGCAGACGTGTTGTTGCCTACTCTTACCACCTTGGGGCGGCCCGTCAGGAAGTCTAGGATCCAGTTGCAGAGGGAGTTTAGTCCCAGGGCCCTTAGCTTAGTGATGAGCTTTGTGCGACTATGGTGTTGAACGCTGAGCTGTAGTCAATGAACAGCATTCTCATTCCTTTTGTCCAGTTGGGAAAGGGCAGTGTGGAGTGCGATTGAGACTGCATCATCTGTGGATCTTTTTGGGCGGAACGCGAATTGGTGTGGGTCTAGGGTGTCTGTTGATGTGAGCCATGACCAGCCTTTCAAAGCACATCATGGCTACTGACGTGAGTGCCACGGGGCGGTAATCATTTAGGCAGGTTACTTTCGCATCCTTGAGCACAGGGACTATGGTGGTCTGCTTGAAACATGTAGGTATTACAGACTCGGTCAGGGAGAGGTTGAAAATGTCAGTGAAGACACTTGACAGTTGGTCCGCGCATGATCTGAGTACACGTCCTGATAATCCATCTGGCCCATCGGCTTTGTGAATGTTGACCTGTTTAAAGGTTTTGTTTACATCGGCTACCGAAAGGGTTATCACACAGTCATCCAGAACAGCTGGTGCTCTCGAGCATGTTTTCGTGTTGCTTGCCTCGGAGCGAGCATAAAAGGCATTTAGCTCATCTGGTAGGCTGGCGTCACTGGGCAGCTCGCGTCTGGGTTTCCCTTTGTAGTCCGTAATAGTTTTCAAGCCCTGCCACATCTGACGAGCATCAGACCTGGTGTAGTAGGATTAAGTCATAATCCTGTATTGACGCTTTGCTTGTTTGATGGTTCGTCTGAGGGCATAGCGGGATTTCTTTAATAGCGTCTGAATTAGTCTCCCGCTCCTTGAAAGCGGCAGCTCTAGCCTTTAGCTCGATGCGGATGTTGCCTGTAATCCATGGCTTCTGGTTGGGATATGTACGTACCGTCACTGTGGGGACGACATCAACGATGCACTTATTGATGAAGCCGATGACTGAGGTGGTGTATTCCTCAATGCCATTGGATGAATCCCGGAACATATTCCAGTCTGTGCTAGCAAAACAGTCCTGTAGTGTAGCATCTGCGTCATCTGACCACTTCCGTATTGATCGAGTCACTGGTACTTCCTGCTTTAGTTTTTGCTTGTAAGCAGGAATCAGGAGGATAGAATTGTGGTCAGATTTGACAAATGGAGGGCGGGGGAGAGCTTTGTATGCATCTCTGTGTGTAGAGCAAAGGTGGTCTAGGATTTGTTTTTCCCTGGTTGCACATGTGACATGCTGGTAAAAATTTGGTAAAACTGATTTAAGTTTACCTGCATTAAAGTCCACGGCCACTAGGAGCGTCACCTCTGGGTGAGCATTTTCTTCTTTGCTTAATTTGTATAGAAGCTCAGTAAAAAAAATGCCGTAATCCTTTGTATAGAAGCTCAATAAAAAAGAGAGGTGTTCCTCCCTGGCTCCCATTGGCCTGTAATTGCAGGGACTTAATCAGATAATGAACCAGCCAGCACTTATTATTATTGACACAGAGACTGTCAAAAAGTTTGACTTCAGACTACTGTTACATTACACTCCTGTCTATCACAGCCCCAAATCTGTGCAATTATGACATCATCGGAATTAAGACTTGATAATTTCGCCCGTCAGATGTGTGACCCCATCTAGAATCCCCTCTGGTCTCCATTTCCTGTCACGGCTCATAATCCAGAGACAAAAGCCAGCGGAGCAGTGAGCCAATCACTGGGGCAAGCTACCGGGGCACAATACGAGGAGCTGGTGGAGACAGGCTATCGTTAGCCAATTAGCACAGCATCCCGTCCCCAGGGCCGGATGAAATAGAAAAGCCCTGCCAAGAGGAGTAGAGGTCAGGGAGCTCCACCCGGGGCCAGAGGGCCGATGGGGCCGGGAGACCCGAGGGACAGGGGGTCAGGGTTGAGGTGACTTCACTAAGTGTGGGTGTCAGTCCAATATCGCTTTCTCTCAGTCCCCTCCCCTTCCACTCTCCCTTTCCCCCATACCCCCTCCCCTCCCACCTAAACTACTCATCAGCCTAAAGAACACTGCTCCCAGAGCTCTGGCAGCAAATATTCCCTCAATGCCTCAGCGCCCGCTCTGATCCCCTCGCTCACTTCTCTAGCCTCATCTGCATAACCAATATCATATATTAGTCTCTCTCTCCCTCCATCTCCCTCCCTCCCTGACTCCCTCTGCACTTTCATTCAAAGACAATCACACATAGCCCTGCTATCTGCACTCAAGTGTTCCATCTATCTGACAGTCCAGTGGGAGGCATTAAAGGCTGTAGGGCACTGACCTGTGGTCGAGCACACACATACACACACCCATGCACATGCACGTACACACACCGATACACATGCACAGCACGCAAACACAGTTATTGTAAAAAAAAAAATACTTGAGAAAATATAAACGCAACATGTAAAGTGTTGAGCTCATGTTTCATGAGTTATTTCAAAAGATCCCAGAAATGCTCCATATGCACAAAAAGCTTATTTCTCTCACATTTCGTGCACACATTTGTTGACATCCCTGTTAGTGAACATTTTTCCTTTGCCAAGATAATCCATCCACCTGACAGGTGTGACATATCAAGAAGCTGATTAAACAGCATGATCATTACACATGCGCACCATGTGCATGAGACAATAAAAGGCCACTCTAAAAATGTGCATTTCTGTCACAGAACACTTATAAATATCCGTCATTTAATTTCTGATCAGTTTTCTATTGAAAGGTGTTGCGCTACTCTGTTGCGGTAAAACCACGTGTGGTTATTATGAGGAAAACATCTAACGCTGACTTCAACTTGGCATTCCATACAAATCCTTCCATTACTAAGAGAAACCTGCTTTTTGTTCGCTTTCACATTATAAAAAAAACAATGGTAAGATTGTTGTATTACATCCTGAATTCAAAATTGATGAAATGTATTTTCTCACCCATCTACACACAATAGCCCATAATGACAAAGTGAAAACATGTTTTTAGAAGTTTTGGCACATTTATCGAAAATGAATAGAGAAGAATCTAATTTACATCAATACATGTTAGAATCACCTTTGGCAGCAATTACAGCTGTGAGTCTTTCTGGGTAAGTCTCTAAGAGCTTTGCACACCTGTATTGTACAATATTTGCACATTATTATTTAAAAAAATCTTCAAGCATTGCTAGACAGCCATTTTCAAGTATTGCCATAGATTTTCGAGTTGATTTAAATCAGAACTGTGAAACTGGAAAGCAGACTGTACACAGGCCTGTGCTTAACTCTGTTCAGTTTATTTTTATCAAAAAAACTCCTTCGTCCTTGCCAATGACAAACATACCCATAACATGATGCAGCCACCACCATTCTTGAAAAAACGTGGTACTCATTGATATGTTGTGTTGGATTTGCCCCAAACAAACTATTTGTATTTAGGACCTTAAGTTAATTTAGCCTTATAGCAAATAGAATCCTTGTTTAAACATTTTTTATTCTGTACAGGCTTCCTTCTTCTCACTCTGTCATTTAGGTTAGTATTGTGGAGTAACTACAATGTTTCTTTGTTGATCCATCCTCAGTTTTCTCCATTCATAGCCATTAAACTCTGTAACTGTTTTAAAGTCCCCATTGGCCTCATGGTGTAATTAATAAATTCACCTTGCTCAAAGGGATATTCAATTTCTGCTTAGGTGCTCTTCTTTGCGAGGCATTGGAAAACCTCCCTGGTCTTTGTGGTTGAATTTGTGTTTGAAATTCACTGCTTGGGCCTCCCGAGTGGGACAGAGGTCTAAAGTACCGCATCGCAGTGCTAGAGGCGTCACTACAGACCCGGGATCAATCCCGGGCTGTGTGACAGCCGGCCGCGACCGGGAGACCAATGAGGAGGCGCACGTCGTCTGGGTTAGGGGAGGGTTTGGCCGCCAGGGATGTCCTTGTCCCCAATCTGTCTGTCATATCATCACGGTCACCTAATCATCCCTGTGGATGATTAGGTGACAGTGATGATATAATACATATACATGCACGCTGACTTCGGTCACCAGGTGTACTGTGTTTCCTCCGACAAATTGGTGCGGCTGGTATTTGGGTTAAGCGAGCAGTGTGTCAAGAAGCAGTGCGGCTTGGCAGGGTCATGTTTCAGAGGATTTTTATTTTATTTATTTTTATTTAGACCGTATTTTACCAGGTAAGTTGACTGAGAACACATTCTCATTTACAGCAACGACCTGGGGAATAGTTACAGGGGAGAGGAGGGGGGATGAATGAGCCAATTGTAAACTGGGGATGATTAGGTGACCATGATGGTATGACGGACAGATTGGGAATTTAGCCAGGACACCAGGGTTAACACCGCTACACTTACGATAAGTGCCATGGGATCTTTAGTGACCACAGAGAGTCAGGACACCCGTTTAATGTCCCCATCTGAAAGACGGCACCTTACACAGGGCAATGACCCCAATCACTGCCCTGGGGCATTGGGATTTTTTTTAGACCAGAGGAAAGGGTGCCTCCTACTGGCCCTCCAACACCTCTTCCAGCAGCATCTAATCTCCCATCCAGGGACCTACCAGGATCAATCCTGCTTAGCCTCAGGATGCATGGCTCTCGACCTTCGCCTCTCCCGAGTCCGTATGGGAGTTGCAGCGATGGGACAAGATTGTAATTACCAATTGTATATCACAAAAAAGGGGTCAAAATTACTAAAATGAGATTCACTGCTTGACTGAGGGACCTTACAGATAACTGAATGTGTGGGGTACAGAGATGAGGTAGTCATTCAAAAATCATGTTACAACCTGTTAGTGATCCCTTCCCGCGCCAATCCCGTTAGCGGGATCGATTTGACAACATCCAGTGAAATTGCAGAGCGCCAAATTCAAACTACAGAAATATCAATATTCAAGATAACCGAAAATATAAGTGTAATACATCAAAATAAAGCTTAACTTCTTGTTAATCCAGCCGCAGTGTCAGATTTAAAAAATGCTTTACGGCGAAAGCAGACCATGCGATTATCTGAGGACAGCGCCCCGCATACAAACACATGAAAATCATTTTCAACCAGGCAGGTGGCGACACAAAAGTCAGAAATAACGATATAATAAATGCCTTACCTTTGAACATCTTCTTCTGTTGGCACTCAGAAAAAATGGTCCTTTTGTTCGATAATGGGGATGTCTTTATATCATTATATCCCCAAAATGTCCATTTATTTGGCACGTTTGATTCAGAAATACACCGGTTCCAACTCGCCCAACATGACTACAAAGTATCTAATAAGTTACCTGTAAACTTGGTCCAAACAATGTCCCTAATCCAACCTAAGGTATCCTAAAACGTAAATAATCGATAAAATTTAAGACAGAATATACTGTGTTCAATACCGGATAAAAACAACGTGAAGCGCGTTCCAGTTTACGCCCACCAAACAGTAGAATCCATCTGGAGTGACACTCACAAAGAACAGCTGTACTTCTTCATTTCTCAAAAGAAAAACATCAACCAATTTCTAAAGACGGTTGACATTTAGTGGAAGCCATAGGAACTGCAACCAGGTTCCCATTAAATAGGGCTTTCAATAGAAATCCAATGGGAAATAATATGACCTCGATTTTTTTCCCCCTGGATGGTTTGTCCTCGGGGTTTCGCCTGCCAAATCACTTCTGTTCTACTCACAGACATTATTTTAACAGTTTTAGAAACTTTAGAGTGTTTTCTATCCAAATCTACAAATGACATGCATATCCTAGCTTCTGGGCCTGAGTAACAGGCAGTTTACTTTGGGCACGCTTTTCATCCGGACGTGAAAATACTGCCCCCTATCCCTAAGAATTAAAAACTATTATTGCACACAGAGTGAGTCCATGCAACTTATTACGAGACTTGTTAAGCAAATGTTTACTCCTGAACGTACTGTATTTAGGCTTGCCATAACAAAGGGGTTGAATAGGCCTATATTGTAAAGGAGGTATAGTCCTAGGGCTATGTTGTTGTATAGGTGGAGTTATGGGCCAATTTGCATATATTCTTCAAATCCACATGTGGAACTGCATAAAAATAAAAATACATTTTTGTTTCAAACCATTTTGAAATGATTATCCCAATGCCACACATTGGCCCCATTATTTAAAGAAAGACCCACATAATGTAGGATATATTTATCTCAGTCACAAACTGCCAGACTATCAATTCTGGCTTTCTGCAGTCTACAGTCTGGTTTATAAGTGTGTTTCATATCCAAGGGAAAGAGAACATAATCTATCGCTCTCCTTCCCCTGCTCCCTCACCTTACAGAATGGGAACACTCATCAGCTCAATCAATGGTGTTGCTCTCTAGTGCCAGGAAGTGACCAAGTAGGAGCATTTGACAGTAGGTTGATAGGAACAAAGCAGTCACATAGTGTACTGAGTGAGCATATTCTTTCAGCTGCAACACTTCAGGTTGACTTTAAATCAGTCGTTTAAATAGCAGGCTATAAAGTTGGAATTTAATACCCGGCAGGCAGTCAATAAAGGTTAATTAACATTGAGGGACAGTAGGAGACCTGCTGGAGGTTTATAATTAAATGGCCAATGGAGTTTAGTACACAGACGCTGTGGAGGAAAAGCTCACATTTGCCTCCACATTTTCTTATAAACATAACAACAGGAAAATACCTCCACCAAAAGGTAGAGAAGTTAAAACAACTGTTTGTTTTAGGCAAAATGGCCGCCGTAAATACTGCAACGTAATGGTGGCGGAAGTGAGCCGCCAGAACTCGCCAGCAGATGTTAAGCACAATAAAGACAAAAGGTAGGGCCTCCCGGGTGGCACAGTGGTCTAGGGCACTGCATCGCAGTGCTAGCTGTGCCACCAGGGACTCTAGGTTCGCGCCCAGGCTCTGTCGCAGCCGGCCGCGACCGGGAGGTCCGTGGGGCGACGCACAATTGGCCTGGTTTGGCCGGTAAGGATATCCTTGTCACATCGCGCACCAGCGACTCCTGTGGCAGGCCGGGCGCAGTGCACGCTAACCAAGGTCGCCAGGTGCACGGTGTTTTCTCCGACACATTGGTGCGGCTGGCTTCCGGGTTGGATACGCGCTGTGTTAAGAAGCAGTGCGGCTGGTTGGGTTGTGTTTCGGAGGACGCATGGCTTTCGACCTTCGTCTCTCCCGAGCCCGTACGGGAGTTGTAGCGATGAGACAAGATAGTAACTACTAACAATTGGATACCACGAAAAAGGGGGGTAAAATTCTATTAAAAAAAAGCAGAAAAAAAAGACAAAAGGTAAACGCTTTCTTTTTCACGTGACGAATATTACTGTATTTAAAACACAAAAAAACACCTGTTATGGAAGGGTTGAACTATACAGTGGGATACTACAGGGCGCTAAACTGCCGTTGTTTGAAGCAAATAGACAAATGGAGCTGGAGATGTTTGTGTGGGCAGACGTATCTGGTTGTGTTTAAACGGGGGATGTGAAAGTGTTTACGTATGGTACCCTGCATTTACATGTGGCTCTGTCCAAATAGTATAGGTAATGTGTTGCAATTACAGCAGATGTTGTGAAGGGCCTGGCTGAGTGTACACTAGGCTCTGTGAGGTGGGAAACACAGGGTGAATAGAAAGACTGTGGGTAAGGAGAATGTGTGCGACTCACACCGAGAGTCCTTATGAAAGCAGCTTCTCACTGTGGCGGAGAGCAGATGAGATGCACTGGCGCCATAATAAAACAGTGATCATGCTAAGCAATGTCTGGGAGCTATTTTAGCTATTACTGACAAGACCCTCTCTCTTTGTGATGGAGGTGAAGTTTTTTTTTTGCCTGACCCAACAGGTAGTTTACTAGGCAGTCCCTTCACATGTTTGGAGAAAGAGAGAGAGAGGAAGAGAGAGAGGAAGAGAGAGAGGAAGAGAGAGAGAGAGAGAGAGAGAGAGAGAGAGAGAGAGAGAGAGAGAGAGAGAGAGAGAGAGAGAGAGAGAGAGAGAGAGAGAGAGAGAGAGAGAGAGAGAGAGAGAGAGAGAGAGAGAGAGAGAGAGAGAGAGAGAGAGAGATAGATAGATAGATAGATAGATAGATAGATAGATAGATAGATAGATAGATAGATAGATAGATAGATAGATAGATAGATAGATAGATAGATAGATAGATCTCCACCTCTGCTTTTCACTGATGAATCTATTATTGACTGTCCTTAATTACATTATTGTGCACATTTACACGAACACAGAGGTGTAGATGCACACAGGGGCTTGTCTTAGCGATGCTCCCACCAGCGATTGGATTAGTCACAGCGTACAGCCCTCAGACAGAGCTAACAGGATCGCTCTAGCGGGGGTGTCAGAAATGTCCTATTACTCCGGCCATGCCTTAATCTCATTTCACTTATCTCCCATCCTCAAGAAAAATATGGAGCTGAAAAGAGGAAAGGCAGGCTTTTTTATTTTCACCTGACTTCCAGAAACCATCCCTTTGCAATTCAACCTCATTAAGCTCAGGATTTCAGCACCAGTTTCACTCAGAAGGACGTTTAAAAAAAATATGATTCTCTTGTCACTGTGGTAAAAGACACAGAGAAATTAAGTTAATTGGCTGCTATAGCTGGTGATGATGTGTACGGTTCCAGAAAGAGTCACCCCCACACTGGGTAAGTCTGATTTCAAACATGTCAAAATAAATGTCACCAAGTGAAAGAAAAAGGCAATATGACAAGAAGACAATGAAAGCAGTCATAATCAAAGGTGGTCGTAACACCAACAGGGTGCCTTTTGAGAAGTGTTACCTTGGTCTTTTTCCCCCCTCATTTTAATAATCTGTCATAAAGAGAACATGTTCAACTTCATAAAAAACAGTTTTCCCATCTCATTGCTGAGAGCCCGTACTGCAGCATTCGATGTCAGCAGAACGAACCTCCATGACTCGGTGGCACGACGCGTACAAGGTAAGCAGGTGAGAGCTCTGCAAATCCTTTAGGGACGCAAAAAGACAATACAGACTCCAACTTGAATTGATGTTCGACAACTCAGACTGACGCATGTGGCAAGAACTACAGACTATCACAGACTACAAAGGCACATCCAGCTGTGTGGTGCCCACCGAAGCCTCTCTCCCAGACGAGCTTAACACATTTCTTAAGGGCTCCCGAGTGGCGCAGCGGTCTAAGGCACTGCATCTCAGTGCTAGAGGGGTCATTATAGACCCTGGCTCAATCCCGGGCTGTATCACAACCGGCCATGATTGGGAGTCCCAAAGAGCGGCGCACAATTGGCCCAGCGTCGTCCGAGGTAGGCCGTCATTGTAAAACAAGAATTCATTCTTAACTGACTTGGCCAGTTAAATAATGATTAAGTACATTCTATGCTGGTGTCGAGGCAGACAATACCCGAGCCGTCCAGGATGACTCTTGCTGCTCTGGACAACCAGGTGCTTTTGCTGTCTGAGGCTGAAGTGAGAAAAACTACACACACGCAAACACACACTTGCGCAACACACAGACACACACACACACTTGCGTTCACACACACACACACACTTGCGCAACACACAGACACACACACACAGTGACTCATCCTACTTCTGGGGTCTACTGCTATTTATACTGTCACGCCCTGGCCTTGGTTATCTTTATTTTCTGTAATATTTTGGTTAGGTCAGGGTGTGACAGGGGGGGATGTTTGTGTATTTGTCTCGTCTTGGGTGGTTGTATGGTATAGGGGGTTTTGGGTAGAGTGTATGGGTTTGTGTTGAGTGTAGGTGTCTAGGTATGTCTATGGTTGCCTGAATGGTTCTCAATCAGAGACAGCTGTCATTCATTGTCTCTGATTGGGAGCCATATTTAAGGCAGCCATAGGCATTAGGTTAATGTGGGTAATTGTCTATGTGTAGTGTTTAGTGGCAGCACTATTTGTTTGAGTAGCTTCACGGTCGTCTGTTTGTTGTTTTTGTTCGTTTGTTTCGTCTTCTTAATAAAAGGAAGATGTCTTTCTATCACGCTGCGCCTTGGTCCACTCTGCCTCATTACGACGATCGTGACATATACTCTGTTGTAACCATGTGACACGGGTCAGGAGGTTTTCAGATGGTAAACAATTATAGAAACAGAAAGCCTGATATCTCTTAGTGTTAAAACCAGAGGTCATGATCAAACAAATCTAATTTTATTGGTCATATACACATGGTTAGCAGATGTTAATGCGAGTGTAGCAAAATGCTTGTGCTTCTAGTTCCAGTGCAGTAATATCTAACAAGTAATCTAACAATTTCACAACAACTACCTAATACACACAACTGTAAAGTGATGGAATAAGAATATGTACATATAAATATATGGATGAGCGATGGCCGAGCGGCATATGCAAGATGCAATAGATGGTATAGCATACACTATATACATATGAGATGAGTAATGTAAGATATGTAAACATTACTAAAGTGGCATTTTTTTAAGTGATTAGTGATCAATTTATTAAAGTGGATAATGATTTGAGTCTGTATGTAGGCAGCAGCCTCTCTGTGTTAGTGATGGCTGTTTAACAGTCTGACGGCCTTGAGACTGAAGCTGTTTTTCAGTCTCTCTGTTCCAGCTTTGATGCACCTGTACTGACCTCGTCTCCTGGACGGTAGCGGGGTGAACAGGCAGTGGCTCAGGTGGTTGTTGTTCTTGATGATCTTTTTGGCCTTCGTGTGACAACGGGGGCTGTAGCTGTCCTGGAGGGCAGGTAGTTTGCCCCCGGTGATGCGTTGTGCAGACCGCACCACCCTCTGGAGAGCCTTGCGGTTGAGGGCAGTGCAGTTGCCGTACCAGGCGGTGATACAGCCCGACAGGATGGTCTCAATTGTGCATTTGTAAAAGTTTGAGGGTTTTAGGTGACAAGCCAAATTTGTTCAGCCTCCTGAGATTGAAGAGGCTCTGTTGCGCCTTCTTACCCACATTGTCTGTGTGGGTGGACCATTTCAGTTTGTCCGTGATGTGTACGCAGAGGAACTTAAAACTTTCCACCTTCGCCATTACTGTCCTGTCGATGTGGATAGGTAGATTCTCCCTCTGCTGTTTCCTGAAGTCAAAGATCATCTCCTTTGCTTTGTTGATGTTGAGTGAGGGTTTGTTTTCCCGACACCACACACCGAGTGCCCTCACCTCATCCCTGTAGGCTATCTCGTTGTTGTTGGTAATCAAGCCCACTTGATGTGTCGTCTGCAAACTTGATGATTGAGTTGGAGGTGTGCATGGCCACGCAGTCATGGGTGAACAGAGAGTACAGGAGGGGGCTGAGCATGTACCCTTGTGGGGCCCCAATGTTGAGGATCAGTGAAGTGGAGATGTTGTTTCCTACCTTCACCACCTGGGGGCGGCCCGTCAAAGTCCAGGACCCAATTGTACAGGGCGGGGTTGAGACCCAGGGTCTCGAGCGTAATGATGAGCTTGGCGGGTACTATGGTGTTGAATGCTGAGCTGTAGTCAATAAACAGCATTCTTATATAGGTATTCCTCTTGTCCAGATGGGATAGGGCAGTGTGCAGTGTGATGGCGATTGCATCGTCTGTGGATATGTTGGGGCGGTATACAAACTGAAGTGGGTCTAGGGTGGCAGGTAAGGTGGAGGTGATATGATCCTTGACTAGCCTCTCAAAGCACTTCATGATGACAAAAGTGAGTGCTATGGGGCGATATTCATTTAGTTCAGTTATCTTTGCCTTCTTGGGTACAGGAACAATGGTGGCCATCTTGAAGCATGTGTGGACAGCAGACTGGGATAGGGAGCGATTGAATATGTCCGTAAAACACACCAGCCAGCTGGTCTGCGCATGCTCTGAGGACACGGCTAGGGATGCCGTACGTTTAAATGTCTTACTCACATCGGTGGCACTGTATTATCCTCAAAGCGGGCAAAGAAGGTGTTTAGTTTGTCTGGAAGCAAGACGTCGGTGTCCGTGACGTGGCTGGTTTTCTTTTTGTAGTCCGTAATTGCCTGTAGACCTTGCCACATATGTCTCGTGTCTGAGCCGTTGAATTGTGACCCCACTTTGTCCCTATACCGAAATTCCGTTTGTTTGATTGCCTTGCGGAGGGAATAACTACACTGTTTATATTCGGTCATATTCTTAGTCATCTTTCCATGGTTGAATGCGGTGGTTCTCGCTTTCAGTTTTGTGCGAATGCCGCCATCTATCCACGGTTTCTGGTTAGGGTAGGTTTTATTAGTCACAGTGTGTACAACATCTCCAATGCACTTCCTTATAAACTCACTCACAGAGTTAGCATATAAATCAATGTAATTCTCTGAGGCTTCCCGGAACATTTCCCAGTCCGCGTGATCAAAACAATCTTTAAGCGTGGATTCCGATTGGTCAGACCAGCCTTGAATGGTTCTAGTCATGGGTACATCCTGTATGAGTTTTTGCCTGTAGGAATGTAGGAGTAAAATGGAGTCGTGGTTGGATTTGCCAAAGGGAGGGTGGGAGAGGGCCTTGCATGCATTGCGGAAGTTAGAGTAGCAGTGGTCCAGTGTATTGCCCGTGCGCATGCTACAGTCAATGTGCTGATAGAATTTAGGTAGCCTTGTTCTTAAATTAGCTTTGTTAAAATCCCTAGCTACAATAAATGCGGCCTTAGGATATATGATTTCCAGTTTACATAGAGTCAAGTGAAGTTCCTTTAGGGCCGTCGTGGTATCTGCTTGAGGGGGTATACACGGCTGTGACTATAATCGAAGAGAATTCTCTTGGGAGATAATGTGGTCTGCATTTGATTGTAAGGAATTCTAGGTCAGGTGAACAAAATGACTTGAGTTCCTGTATGTTGTTATGATTACACCATGAGTCGTTAATCATGAAGCATACTTCCCCCCCCCCCCCCCCCTTCTTCCCAGAGATATGTTTATTTCTGTCGGCACGACGTTTGAAGAAACCCGGTGGCTGTACCGACTCCGACAACATATCCCGAGAGAGCCATGTTCCCGAGAATGTTACAATCTCTGATGTCTCTCTGGAAAGCAACCCTTGGCCTAATTTCGTATACCTTGTTATCTAGAGACTAGACATTGGTGAGTAATATACTCGAAAGCGGTGGGTGGTGTGCATGCCTCCGTCTACCCCTTCAGCGGCGACATTGTTTTGGGTCGGCCTTTGGGATTCGGGGGTCGTAATGTTGATAAATTGACGTCGCTCTTATATCTAATAGTTCTTCCAGGCTGTATGTAATAACACTCAATATTTACTGGGCTAACAATGTAGGAAATAATACATAAAAAACAAAATAATCCATAGTTTCCTAAAGACTCAAAGTGACGCCATTTTGGATCATCTTGGATCATCACAGTTTACTGGCGGCGACTACCCAACCTTCAACACAGCAGAGACGCTAGTGGTCATTCTACCCTGGTCTCCAGACTGACAGTGGCCTTCTACCCTGGTCTCAAGGTTGACGGCGGTCTCCTACACTGGTCTCCAGGCTGACGGTGGTCTTTTCACCCTGACGGTGGTCATTCTGCCCTGGTCTCAAGGCTGACGGTGGTCTTTCTACCCTGGTCTCCAGGCTGACGGTGGTCTTCCTACCCTGGTCTCCTTGCAGACAGTGGTCTTTCTAACCCGGTCTCCAGGCTGACGGTGGTCTTTCTACCCTGACTGTGGCCTTTCTACCCTGGTCTACAGGTTGATGGTGGTCTTTCTACCCTGGTCTCCAGGATGACGGTTGTCTTTCAACCCTGGTCTCCTTGCTGGCGGTCGTCTTTCTACCCTGACTGTGCTCTTTCTACCCTGATGGTGGTCTTTCTACCCTGGTCTTCTGGTTGACGGTGGTCTTTCTACCCTGGCCTCCAGGCTGACGGTGGTCTTTCTACCCTGGTCTCCAGGCTGACGGTTGATAAGCCAATATAATAGTAGCTATACAGAAACAATGAACCATTTATGTTCACATTGATGTTCACATTGATGCTCACATAAATAATGACAGATTTTGGTTTTCACCAATACTTTAGTGTAGTGTAGCCATGATACCAAATCTCTGGGGTCCAGACAGGCACTTATTCTGATGAAGGCTGGCAAATCCAAAATGTCATTGAGTTTCTGTGGCGGTATTCGTGAGTAAGATGATCGTTGAAATAAATTAAAAAATACAGGCTGATCTGTGATCTCTTAGCTCAAAGAGCCGATACAGGCCCATTGACGGAGGACAAAGTTACAGTTGGGAAAAGAAGATCAAAAAGCGCTCCCTTCACATCACTCCAGAAGAATCCCAGGGCCTTTGGCTTAAGAGTAGACTTCTCTGTCAATGACACCATGCATTATTAAAGCTGTTATTGAAATGGCCCAGTGTTGAGCTTACCAACGCAAAGGCATAGAAGCCTTCTGCTCTCAGACAAGCACAAACGCCCTCTTTAGTGCAACAGAGGCAGGGTGAGTGACACTCCTTAGGCAGATTTTTCACTTTAAGAAGCGAATCCCTCTTTCGGTCCAATCATTAGGATTTAAAGTGTGACAGGCGTTCTCTCGGATGATTATAGTCCACAGTTGTGTGGAGCTGCCATGATTGTTTGACAGAGACCTGCCAGAAGCTCTAGATTAGAGACTTTGACATGTGAAATGGATCCATCTCTAGATTTTTTGTAAAAACCGTGATTGGTTATATAGGACTTCCTGGTTTCATGTCATCTATTCAACAGAACAGCGCAGCTATCTTTAGACATACAATCAGCGCTGGCTGGTGAGCTGGTGAACTGTGATTGAGGATCAAGGGGCTGCTTAATGGCAGCCATGAAACCAGGTGCAATGAGGGGTAACCCTGTTTTAAACAAGGCCTGTTCTCAGGCTAATGTTGCATCTGACACTTAAGGGCTGATCCCAAACCAGCTTTAGGAGAGGGCTAATCTGGGCCAGAAGCCAGGGTTGGTGAGCATTCATGTGCAGTGTGCATATAGACTGGACAGTCCCAGAATGTCTCTGATTAACCACTGTGGCTGTATGCTTTTAAACACAGCGGGGAGGAGCTATACTAGGAGTATTCAAATCTGAGCCTGGAAGTCTGGGGTACTGCTGGTTTTCTGTTCTATCTGATCATTAATTGTACCCACCTGGTGACCTAGGTCTAAATCAGCCCTTTGTTAGAGGGGAAGAATGAAAATTAGCAGTTGAACTGGCTGTAAGTTTAAGATTTGAATTTGCCTTTACTGAAGTGTCTCCTCTGTCCAAAGTGCAAATGTGTCCAAAAAGTTCATCATAAAATTGTGTTGCAAAAATATTTGATTGATTTAATTGATGGTAGATTGTGAGTTCACCTAAGGGTTGCACTTTTTAATTAAGATTTCATTACTACAATTGTTCTTGACAAAGCTGGAGAATGATCTAAGACTGACGACATTTCATGATTTTGTTTGAGGACAAAACATTATTAAATCACTTCAAAGGCTAATATAAAATTGTCTTTGACACTAGTTCTTCTCTTATTGTACATGATATTACCACTAACAGTCTTCTTTTATTTTCACTTCATCATTCAATAAACCGCTGCACAGATACTCTAAAACTGTTACGTAACGGCACTGATAAGTCTAATATTCACACAGGTATTCCTCCAGATTCATCCTTCAGTTCAAACTACTATTGACAGATTTTATTTCCTATTTTCCCTCGTTGGAGAAAATGCACACAAGCTTCAGCTTTAGCAGGTTCTCTCCTTGCAGGGGGATATTTATAATCATAAATGAAATCAAATGGACACATAAACTACATTAAAATCTGTGGAGCAGGAGCATATTGTCTCCCAGGATGCGTCTACCTACATAACTGATTGGTTTAGCTTCCCGAGATGTCATCTCCCTGGACGTCAAATGGTGAAAAGAGAAATCTCCCACTACTCTCCCTCCCTCCAGCTGGCTCGTAGCTCTCTGGCCAAGGATAGCTATTTTTCTGGGCACTCTGGATCCTCTCTTTCAGAAAAGCCAAATTCATCTCTGTTTTCATTAAGAAGCTTTGAGGTTATTCATTTATGTGCTTATAAGAGGTATTGATTCAGGGCAGCGAATGCGCTACCGTTTGGCACACGATCCCCGCTAAAGTTGGATGTAAGGTTGAATATTTTCCCAGTATTTTACAAATATTCAACGCCGAGAATAAATCCCTTTTCTCCTGGGTAACCCTGTATTTCCCAACAAAACCAGAAGTGTCATTCAAAAGCATATAAAGCATATAAATAGGCCTATGTTTGGATTTGATTATAGCTTTCGAACCTGATGCTACCTGGGCCTGATGAGCCAAACATTAAATACATGTTAAAAGACCTACATTAAAATACTTTTTATGAGCCCAAGCCCAAAGAACCCCAAATGATTGTGCTATTTTCCAATACACACATAATATATAGGCTACTGCACATTACGCATGACAGAAACACATAAAAGCCCATAGATGTAGCTAGCTAAATGCTCTCTTGGGTAAATAAATGAAACTAGCTCCAGTAAGCTAATATTTTGAGTGTGGACTGTATTACTGTACTGTATTGTATTATACTGTATTATATTGACTGGAATTACACAAATATATATATATACACAACATGGCCATAGGTATGTGGACATACCTTTAAATGAGTGGATTCTGCTATTTCAGCCACACCCATTGCTGACAGGTGTATAAAATCGAGCAAACAGCGATGCAATCTCCATAGACAAACATTGGCAGTAGAATAGCCCGTACTGAAGAGCTCTGTGACTTTCAACGTGGGTGCCACCTTTCCAACAAGTCAGTTCGTCAAATTTCGGCCCTGCTAGAGCTGCTCCGGTCAAGTGTAAGTCAAATCAAATCAAATTGTATTTGTCACATGCGACGAATACAACAGGTGTAGACCTTGTAGTGAAATGCTTACTTACAAGCCCTTAACCAACAATGCAGTTCAAGAAAGAGAGTTAAGAAAATATTTACTAAATAAACTAAAGTTAAAAATTCAATACAAAGTAATACAATAAAATAACAATAACGAGGCTATATACAGGGGATACTGGTACCGAGTCAATGTGCGGAGGTACAGGTTAGTCAAGGTAATTTGTACATGTATATAGGGGTAAAGTGACTACGCATAGATAATAAACAGCGAGTAGCAGAAGTGTAAAAACAATGGGGGGGGGTGTCAATGTAAATTGTTCAGGTGGCGATTTGATTAGCTGTTCAGCAGTCTTATGTCTTGGGGTAGAAGCTGTTAAGGAGCCTTTTGGACCTAGACTTGGAGCTCTGGTACCGCTTACCATGCGATAGCAGAGAGAACAGTCTATGACTTGGGTGACTGGAGCCTTTAACAATTTTTGTGGTTTTCCTCGGAAGTTTACATACACTTAGATTGGAGTCATTAAAACTCATTTTCAACCACAGCAAAAATGACTTGTTAACAAACTATAGTTTTGGCAAGTCGGTTAGGACATCTACTTTGTGCATGACACAAGTCATTTTTACAACAATTGTTTACAGACAGATTATTTCACTTATAATTCACTGTAATTCACTGTATCACACTTCCAGTGTGACTTTAAACAGCTTGGAAAATTGGAGAAAATGAAGAAGCCACTGCTCCAAAATCGCCATAAAAAGCCAGATTACGGTTTGCAACTGCACATGGGGACAAAGATCGTACTTTTTGGAGAAATGTCCTCTGGTCTGATGAAACAAAAATAGAACTGTTTGGCCGTAATGACCATCGTTAGGTTAGGAGGAAAAAGGGGGAGGCTTGCAAGTTGAAGAACACCATCCCAACTGTGAAGCACGGGGTTGGCAGCATCATGTTGTGGGGGTGCTTTGCTGCAGGAGGGACTTGTGCACTTCACAAAATAGATGGCTTCATGAGGAAGGAAAATTATGTGGATATATTGAAGCAACATCTCAAGACATCATTCAGGAAGTTAAAGCTTGGTTGCAAATGGGTCTTCCAAATGGACAATGACCCCAAGCATACTTCCAAAGTTGTGGCAAAATGGCTTAAGTACAACAAAGTCAAGATATTGGAGTGGCCATCACAAACCCTGACCTCAATCCTATAGAAAATGTGTGGGCAGAACTGAAAAAGCGTGTGCGAGCAAGGAGGCCTACAAACCTGACTCAGTTACACCAGCTCTGTCAAGAGGAATGGGCCAAAATTCACCCAACTTATTGTGGGAAGCTTGTGGAAGGCTACCCGAAACGTTCGACCCAAGTTAAACAATTTAAAGGCAATGCTACCAAATACTAATTGAGTGTATGTAAACTTCTGACCCACTGAGAATGTGATGAAAGAAATCAAAGCTGAAATAAATAATTCTCTCTACTATTATTTCACATTTTTAAAATAAAGTGGTGATCCTAACTGACCAAAGACAGGGAATTTTTACTAGGATTAAATGTCAGATATTGTGAAAAACTGAGTTTAAATGTATTTGGCTAAGGTGTATGTAAACTTCCGACTTCAACTGTAGATGCTGGATGGCAGGAAGCTTGGCCCCAGTGATGTACTGGGCCGTACGCACTACCCACTGTAGTGTCTTACGGTCGGATGCCGAGCAGTTGCCACACCAGGCGGTGATGCAACCAGTCAGGATGCTCTTGATGGTGCAGCTGTGGAACTTTTTGAGGATCTGGGAACCCATGCCAAATCTTTTCAGTATCCTGAGTGGGAAAAGGTGTTGTCGTGCCTTCTTCACAACTGTCTTGGTGAGCTTGAACCATGATAGTTTGTTGGTGATGTGGATAGCAAGGAGCTTGAAACTCCCGACCTGCTCCACTACAGTCCCGTCGACGTGAATGGGGGCGTGTTCAGCCCGCATTTTCCTGTAGTCCACGATTAGCTCCTTTGTCTTGCTCACGTTGAGGGAGAGGTTGTTGTCCTGGCACCACACAGCCAGGTCTCTGACCTCCTCCCTATAGGCCGTCTCATCGTTGTCGGTGATGGGTTGGGTTGTCAGCAAACTTAATGATGGTGTTGGAGTCATGCTTTGCCACGATTTCGTGGGTGAAGAGGGAGTACAGGAGGGGACTAAGCACACACCCCTGAGGGGCCCCCATGTTGAGGATCAGCATGGCAGATGTGTTGTTGACTACCCTTACCACCTAGGAGCGGCCTGACAGGAAGTCCAGGATCCAGTTGCAGAGGGAAGTGTTTAGTCCCAGGGTCCTTAGCTTAGTGATGAGCTTTGTGCACACTATGGTGTTGAACGCTGAGCTGTAGTCAATGTCATACCCAAGAAGACTCGAGGCTGTAATCGCTGCAAAGGTGCTACAACAAAGTACTGAGTAAAGGGTTTGAATACTTATGTAAATGTGATATTTCAGTTCTTTATTTTTTTTAAATTGCTTTGTCATTATGGGGTTTTGTGTGTAGATTGATGTGAATAAAAACAATTTAATCCATTTTAGAATAAGGCTGTAACGTAACAAAATGTGGAAAAGTCAATGGGTCTGAATACTTTCCGAATGCACCGTAAAGCAACGGTATTCGGGTGATAGGCTGTTTTAAAACTATGCAGCTGCAAAAAAATAAATATTATCTTTAAAATTAAAATAAATAAGGTGATGGAGATGTGTAAATTGATGGAGATGTGTAAATCGCATTCAGTCTTTATATTACTATACCATAGGCTTTGCTGTAGCAAATGTAGGCCTACCTGTCACAAGAAAAAAAGTTACTATGATGAGATAATAGGTCTACAGGCATTGTGAACTGCGCTCCATACTGAGATGGGATGTCTGTCCCCACCCTGAGATGGGCTGTCGGTCCCCACCCTGAGATGGGCTGTCTGTCCTCACCCTGAGATGGGCTGTCTGTCCCCACCCTGAGATGGGCTGTCTGTCCCCACCCTGAGATGGGCTGTTGGTCCCCACCCTGAGATGGGCTGTCGGTCCCCGCCCTGAGATGGGCTGTCGGTCCCCACCCTGAGATGGGCTGTCGGTCCCCACCCTGAGATGGGCTGTCTGTCTCCACCCTGAGATGGGCTGTCTGTCCCCACCCTGAGATGGGCTGTCGGTCCCCACCCTGAGATGGGCTGTCTGTCCCCACCCTGAGATGGGCTGTCGGTCCCCACCCTGAGATGGGCTGTCGGTCCCCACCCTGAGATGGGCTGTCGGTCCCCACCCTGAGATGGGCTGTCGGTCCCCACCCTGAGATGGGCTGTCTGTCTCCACCCTGAGATGGGCTGTCTGTCCCCACCCTGAGATGGGCTGTCTGTCCCCACCCTGAGATGGGCTGTCGGTCCCCACCCTGAGATGGGCTGTCGGTCCCCACCCTGAGATGGGCTGTCTGTCTCCACCCTGAGATGGGCTGTCTGTCCCCACCCTGAGATGGGCTGTCTGTCCCCACCCTGAGATGGGCTGTCTGTCCCCACCCTGAGATGGGCTGTCGGTCCCCACCCTGAGATGGGCTGTCAGTCCCCACCCTGAGATGGGCTGTCGGTCCCCACCCTGAGAAGGGCTGTCGGTCCCCACCCTGAGATGGGCTGTCTGTCCCCACCCTGAGATGGGCTGTCGGTCTCCACCCTGAGATGGGCTGTCTGTCCCCACCCTGAGATGGGCTGTCTGTCCCCACCCTGAGATGGTCTGTCTGTCCCCACCCTGAGATGGTCTGCTAGTCCCCACCCTGAGATGGGCTGCCTGTCTCCACCCTGAGATGGGCTGTCTGTCCCCACCCTGAGATGGGCTGTCTGTCCCCACCCTGAGATGGGCTGTCTGTCCCCACCCTGAGATGGGCTGTCGGTCCCCACCCTGAGATGGGCTGTCGGTCCCCACCCTGAGAAGGGCTGTCGGTCCCCACCCTGAGAAGGGCTGTCGGTCCCCACCCTGAGAAGGGCTGTCGGTCCCCACCCTGAGAAGGGCTGTCGGTCCCCACCCTGAGATGGGCTGTCGGTCTCCACCCTGAGATGGGCTGTCTGTCCCCACCCTGAGATGGGCTGTCTGTCCCCACCCTGAGATGGGCTGTCTGTCCCCACCCTGAGATGGGCTGTCAGTCCCCACCCTGAGATGGGCTGTCAGTCCCCACCCTGAGCATTGATGATTACTCATGCAGAGAGCAGAGATGGCTGTAGAGAAGCCAGATTTAGACATTGCATATAATTTAACAGTTCTATTTCACGTCATGCTGTTCATATAAATAATTTATTATAATTTACCCGTTTCTCGCAGTTATTTATGTTGGGAAAAGGGAGTATTTTTGGGCGGTAAATCTCGGTAACCGTGTTCCCGCCATTCAACCCTAATTGAATAGCGTTGACCAGTGTACAGTGACTGATGCAATTTAGCTCTCTCGCTCAAGGGTACAGAAGCAATAGCTAAACTAAAAAGAACTTGACTGTATGCAATTATTCTGCAGTTCATCAAAGCCACACTTCATTCCATCAGAAGAATTACCTCATTCTGAACATAGACAAAACAAATTGGAATTCTCTTGGCCTTATATGATCGAAGGATCTTGGGGGGAAGAGGGGGGTATTAAATATTCAAATATATTTCCTTTTAAAAGTCTAAGCTGGCCTAAAATGTAAAACATCTATAGGTTGTAATGTGTCTTCAGATTTCCCCTAGAGGGTTATTTAAAAAAGCTGTAGGGCATTTTGTAAAAGTAAGAAAGTGTAAATTGTTGCTATGAGCATGCTATTACATCAAAGCAGCCTTGTCCCATTGTACCAATGGAACATAACCGTGTTCTATGCGTTACCTCAGCAGCTCTAACTGTCCTGACACCAGACACATTTGGAATGTTTTCATTTTCTTCAAAGAACTTTGAAGACGAGAAGCCTTGGGGCTATTTAAACAGAGAAACTGCCTGAGGTGGTGAGGTAGGGTATGTCTTAACCTGAGGAATCCCCCCCCCCCCCCCCCCCCAGGTGGAGGAGAAGCCTCGGATTCACTTCACCTCCACACCAAATATCCTGACCTACAGCTGGCCCGACACCTCTCAATATCCCTCTTTGGTACATGACAGTGTAGCAGGGCTTTCTGTCTGTGCCCTGTAAACTCCAGGAACCCAGCCTATAACACCGCAGCTCAACAATATAGCACACGCATGACAGGCATTAACCATGGATGAGCTGCTTCAATTAACAGCCGTGCTGAGAGAGAAGGGGGGAGAGAAACAGACAGAGGCACAACCTAGCACCACCACACTACAATAACTATACAGTGTGTGCCCTGCCAGTCGACTCCCTCAGCATCATGTCTATATTGAAACATGAGTGACAGCAGGCCCTGTGTTTACACTGTCACCATGAGTTACAGCAGGCCCTGTGTTTACACTGTCACCATGAGTTACAGCAGGCCCTGTGTTTACATTGTCACCATGAGTTACAGCAGGCCCTTTGTTTACACTGTCACCATGAGTTACAGCAGGCCCTGTGTTTATACTGTCACCATGAGTTACAGCAGGCCCTGTGTTTACACTGTCACCATGAGTTACAGCAGGCCCTGTGTTTACACTGTCACCATGAGTTACAGCAGGCCCTGTGTTTACACTGTCACCATGAGTTACAGCAGGCCCTGTGTTTACACTGTCACCCTGAGTCACAGCAGGCCCTTTGTTTACACTGTCACCCTGAGTTACAGCAGGCCCTGTGTTTACACTGTCACCCTGAGTTACAGCAGGCCCTGTGTTTACACTGTCACCCTGAGTTACAGCAGGCCCTGTGTTTACCCTGTCACCCTGAGTTACAGCAGGCCCTATGTTTACCCTGTCACCATGAGTTACAGCAGGCCCTGTGTTTACCCTGTCACCATGAGTTACAGCAGGCCCTGTGTTTACACTGTCACCATGCGTTACAGCAGGCCCTGTGTTTACCCTGTCACCATGAGTTACAGCAGGCCCTATGTTTACACTGTCACCATGAGTTACAGCAGGCCCTGTGTTTACCCTGTCACCATGAGTTACAGCAGGCCCTGTGTTTACCCTGTCACCATGAGTTACAGCAGGCCCTGTGTTTACACTGTCACCATGCGTTACAGCAGGCCCTGTGTTTACCCTGTCACCATGAGTTACAGCAGGCCCTTTGTTTACACTGTCACCATGAGTTACAGCAGGCCCTGTGTTTACACTGTCACCATGAGTTACAGCAGGCACTGTGTTTACACTGTCACCCTGAGTTACAGCAGGCCCTGTGTTTACACTGTCACCCTGAGTTACAGCAGGCCCTGTGTTTACCCTGTCACCCTGAGTTACAGCAGGCCCTTTGTTTACACTGTCACCATGAGTTACAGCAGGCCCTGTGTTTACCCTGTCACCCTGAGTTACAGCAGGCCCTGTGTTTACACTGTCACCCTGAGTTACAGCAGGCCCTTTGTTTACACTGTCACCCTGAGTTACAGCAGGCCCTGTGTTTACCCTGTCACCCTGAGTTACAGCAGGCCCTGTGTTTACACTGTCACCCTGAGTTACAGCAGGCCCTGTGTTTACCCTGTCACCATGAGTTACAGCAGGCCCTGTGTTTACCCTGTCACCCTGAGTTACAGCAGGCCCTGTGTTTACCCTGTCACCATGAGTTACAGCAGGCCCTGTGTTTACCCTGTCACCCTGAGTTACAGCAGGCCCTGTGTTTACCCTGTCACCCTGAGTTACAGCAGGCCCTGTGTTTACCCTGTCACCCTGAGTTACAGCAGGCCCTGTGTTTACCCTGTCACCATGAGTTACAGCAGGCCCTGTGTTTACACTGTCACCATGAGTTACAGCAGGCCCTGTGTTTACACTGTCACCCTGAGTTACAGCAGGCCCTGTGTTTACCCTGTCACCCTGAGTTACAGCAGGCCCTGTGTTTACCCTGTCACCCTGAGTTACAGCAGGCCCTGTGTTTACCCTGTCACCCTGAGTTACAGCAGGCCCTGTGTTTACCCTGTCACCCTGAGTTACAGCAGGCCCTGTGTTTACCCTGTCACCCTGAGTTACAGCAGGCACTGTGTTTACACTGTCACCATGAGTTACAGCAGGCCCTGTGTTTACCCTGTCACCATGAGTTACAGCAGGCCCTGTGTTTACCCTGTCACCATGAGTTACAGCAGGCCCTGTGTTTACCCTGTCACCATGAGTTACAGCAGGCCCTGTGTTTACCCTGTCACCATGAGTTACAGCAGGCCCTGTGTTTACCCTGTCACCCTGAGTTACAGCAGGCCCTGTGTTTACCCTGTCACCATGAGTTACAGCAGGCCCTGTGTTTACACTGTCACCATGCGTTACAGCAGGCCCTGTGTTTACACTGTCACCATGAGTTACAGCAGGCCCTGTGTTTACACTGTCACCATGAGTTACAGCAGGCCCTGTGTTTACACTGTCACCCTGAGTTACAGCAGGCCCTTTGTTTACACTGTCACCATGAGTTACAGCAGGCCCTGTGTTTACACTGTCACCCTGAGTTACAGCAGGCCCTTTGTTTACACTGTCACCATGAGTTACAGCAGGCCCTGTGTTTACACTGTCACCCTGAGTTACAGCAGGCCCTGTGTTTACCCTGTCACCCTGAGTTACAGCAGGCCCTGTGTTTACCCTGTCACCCTGAGTTACAGCAGGCCCTGTGTTTACCCTGTCACCCTGAGTTACAGCAGGCCCTGTGTTTACACTGTCACCCTGAGTTACAGCAGGCCCTTTGTTTACACTGTCACCCTGAGTTACAGCAGGCCCTGTGTTTACCCTGTCACCCTGAGTTACAGCAGGCCCTGTGTTTACACTGTCACCCTGAGTTACAGCAGGCCCTGTGTTTACACTGTCACCCTGAGTTACAGCAGGCCCTGTGTTTACCCTGTCACCCTGAGTTACAGCAGGCCCTGTGTTTACACTGTCACCCTGAGTTACAGCAGGCCCTGTGTTTACCCTGTCACCCTGAGTTACAGGGAGCAAACTGGGAAAAAGATTGCTTTTGATTGATCCAGCGTGCTGCCAAGTTTGATGCATGTATGTGGCCGCGCGACAGCGTCTCTGCACACGTGTGTGTTTGATAGATGTTTGTGATTTGCATACATAAATGGATGCATACTCATTGGGCTAATTAGCAGGCGCATCACACCACCATGATGCAGATCAGGGTTAAACGGGGGATTAGACAGGAATTCTATCTATTTCCAGGCTACATGATTTGTTTATAGAATACAGGACACAGCAGGCAGCCATGTTGGGCTTTGGAATGGCGTTTACAGTGGGAGTAGTGAGGCTGAGGGAGATATAGTTGACAGAAAACCAACCAGAGGTTATGAATATAGTGGCCAGACACACACGTAAAACATTGCTAATTTAATTAGGGCTGTCCAAAACAAAGGGAATGCTTGACTGAAATAAGAATACTCTGAAATGACAGAAATCATCTCCTCTGGCATGGCAGCAGCAACAACACAGCCTCATGTAAAGACCCAAAAGTGAGACGCCACTGCCTTCTCACAGTCAAATAAATCATATCTAACACATGCATCTTAAATACAGTATTAGCTCCCAAGCTAACATAAAAAATAACACAAATCAAATCAAATCTAATTTTATTTGTCACATACACATGGTTAGCAGATGTTAATGCGAGTGTCGCGAAATGCTTGTGCTTCTAGTTCCAACAATGCAGTAATAACCAACGAGTAATCTAACCTAACAATTTCACAACTACTACCTTATACACACCAGTGTAAAGGGATGAAGAATATGTACATAAAATATATGAATGAGTGATGGTACAGAACGGCATAGGCAAGATGCAGTAGATGGTATAGAGTACAGTATATACATATGAGATGAGTAGGGTATGTAGGGTATGTAAACATTATATTAAGTGGCATTGTTTAAAGTGGCTAGTGATACATTTTTGACATAAATGTTTCCATTATTAAAGTGGCTGGAGTTGAGTCAGTATGTTGGCAGCAGCCACTCAATGTTAGTGGTGGCTGTTTAACAGTCTGATGGCCTTGAGATAAAAGCTGTTTTTCAGTCTCTCGGTCCCTGCTTTGAATATGAATACGGGTATGTTTACATGTTCTTGTCTGTGCCTTTCCTCAAATTCCAATAGATCACACTGAACTAATCAGGAAAAACCAGATATACCTTCCATCTCTTCCAGCCATCATCAACATGCTGAGTGGGGGCAGCGGGGTAGCCTAGCTGACCTGTCTCCAGTGACAATCTCTGGAGGCGAGTGCTGGACAGTGAAGTCCTCCTGACTGAGTGAGTGTTTAATAGACTAATAAACCTGACCTACAGAACAGCAGGAGGTCCCCAGCCCCAGTCAAACCCATCCCACTGCAATACTAATGAGGGGGAAGTGGAACTCACAGATGTTGCCTTACTGGGGGTCTCTGTCTCGCTCTGTCTTTCTCTCTCTCTCTATCTCTCAGTCTCTCTCTCTCTCTCTCTCTCTCTCTCTCTCTCTCTCTCTCTCTCTCTCTCTCTCTCTCTCTCTCTCTCTCTCTCTCTCTCTCAGTCTCTCTATCTGTTTCTCTCTCTCTGTCGCTCTCTCTCTCTCAGTCTCTCTATCTGTTTCTCTCTCTCTATCTGTTTCTCTCTCTCTGTCGCTCTATCTGTTTCTGTCAGTCTCTCTATCTGTTTCTGTCTGTCTCTCTGTCTGTTTCTGTCTGTCTGTCTGTCTGTCTGTCTGTCTGTCTGTCTGTCTGTCTGTCTGTCTGTCTGTCTGTCTGTCTGTCTGTCTGTCTGTCTGTCTGTCTGTCTGTCTGTCTGTCTGTCTGTCTGTCTGTCTGTCTGTCTGTCTGTCTGTCTGTCTGTCTGTCTGTCTGTCTGTCTGTCTGTCTGTCTGTCTGTCTCTCTCTCTGTCTCTCTCTCTGTCTCTCTCTCTGTCTCTCTCTCTGTCTCTCTCTCTGTCTCTCTCTCTGTCTCTCTCTCTGTCTCTCTCTCTGTTTGTCTGTTTATTTATGTCTTAGAGGTTTCTATTTACCTGCCGCCTACACTCCATCCATCTCCCGTCTCGGACCAGATTAATCAAAGTATTTATCATTGTTGCTATGATTATTGCAAGCTCATCTAACAAGCAGTTTTAAAGGTTTCTGGTTGGCACTGTTAGAAAGGGTGTGCAGAGAGGTAGAGGGAGACAAGAAATACAGGGAGATGGAGGGGATCACTTTATTAAGGGTGGACGGCTGCATCCCCTTGTCTGCGTTTCCAGAGCAGGGCTCTAGAGGCTGTCTGGACCTGTAGTCCTCTCCAACTGTTTTCTGCTTAAAGGTCAAATTTTTATCTCAATATCAAATCATTTCTGGGTAACAATGAAGAACCTTACTGTGATTGTTTTAAATTAAAATGGTAAAAAAAAGAAACAAAACTAGCTTCTGAGTAAAGGACTGTCTGGGAGAGGTCTGAGTTGGAAAACTGAAAACTAGATGTTATTGGCAGAGAGGTTTGGAACTCTCTTTCTTATTGGTCTATGAACTAATGATGTCACCAGGCAGGCCAAAACTCCATCCCATTAGGCGGTCTTTTCAAACAGCTCTTACACTAAAAAGGCATTATCATCAGTTTCACAATTTCACAGTATTATCCCAGCCTCATAGTTTGGAAATAAAGTCAGCAAAGAAAGAAAAGTCCCTTTTTCAGGACCTTGTCTTTCAAAGATAATTTGTAAAAATCTAAATAACTTCACAGATCTTCATTGTAAAGGGTTTAAACACTGTTTCCCATGCTTGTTCAATGAACCATAAACAATTAATGAACATGCACATGTGGAACGGTCGTCAAGACACTAACAGCTTACAGATGGTAGGCAATTAAGGTCACAGTTATGAAAACTTAGGACACTAAAGAGGCCTTTCTACTGACTCTGAAAAACACAAAAATAAAGATTCCCAGGGTCCCTGCTCATCTGCGTGAACGTGCCTTAAATTGCAATGTCCATACAGGACGGACAGCTGATCGTCCTCGCAGTGGCAGACCACGTGTAACAACACCTGCACAGGATCGGTACATACGAACATCACACCTGCAGGACTGGTACAGGATGGCAACAACAACTGCCTGAGTTACACCAGGAACGCACAATCCCTCCATCAGTGTTCAGACTGTCCGCAATAGGCTGAGAGAGGCTGGACTGAGGGCTTGTATGCCTGTTGTAAGGCAGGTCCCCACCAGACATCACCGGCAACAACGTCGCCTATGGGCACAAACCCACCGTCGCTGGACCAGACAGGACTGGCAAAAAGTGCTCTTCACTGACGAGTCGCGGTTTTGTCTCACCAGGAATGATTGTCAGATTCGCGTTTATCGTCAAAGGAATGAGCGTTACACCGAGGCCTGTACTCTGGAGCGGGATCGATTTGGAGGTGGAGGGTCCGTCATGGTCTGGGGCGGTGTGTCACAGCATCATCGGACTGAGCTTATTGTCATTGCAGGCAATCTCAACGCTGTGCGTTACAGGGAAGACATCCTCCTCCCTCATGTGGTACGCTTCCTGCAGGCTCATCCTGACATGACCCTCCGGCATGACAATGCTACCAGCCATACTGCTCGTTCTGTGCGTGATTTCCTGTAAGACAAGAATGTCAGTGTTCTGCCATGGCCAGCGAAGAGCCCGGATCTCAATCCCATTGATCACGTCTGGGACCTGTTGGATCGGAGGATGAGGGCCAGGGCCATTCCCCCCAGAAATGTCCGGGAAGATGCAGGTTCCTTGGTGGAAGAGTGGGGTAACATCTCACAGCAAGAACTGGCAAATATGGTGCAGTCCATGAGGAGGAGATGCACCACAGTACTTAATTCAGCTGGTGGCCACACCAGATACTGACTGTTACTTTTGATTTTGATCCCCCCCCTTTGTTCAGGGACACATTATTCAATTTCTGTGGAACTTGTTCAGTTTTTGTCTCAGTTGTTGAATCTTGTTATGTTCATACAAATATTTACACATGTTAAGTTTGCTGAAAATAAACGCAGTTGACAGTGAGAGGACATTTCTTTTTTTGCTGAGTTTATATATAACAAAGGAATATCACATTTTTGACTGCACTGAGCCTTTAAGTGGTTTCAAACAAGCAAGACAACACTATGGCTAAAAAAGGCCAACTAAATTTAATCCACTGGCACACACCAATACCAGGAGAACTCAAGAGGCATGAGTGTGGACACAAATTAGGGACGCAACCTTTGCTTATTAGAGGCCCTTCTCTCTCTTGTCTCCAGGCAGAAGAAGCAGAATGTTGGCATCATTGTGTTTTCTCCTCTCGTTTACATCACATCTCATCAGGAGCCACCGCAGAAACCTCAAACAGCTGGCCTGACTGGGGAGGCCCCCCGGGACTCTGCTGTTCTTCATAGGGGCTTCATACGTGGAGCTAGACGCGTATCAAGGGGCCCCTCTTCTCTGCACCTGCCCCTCCCACACACACACACACACACACATATACATGCGCACAGGAAAGCAGTCACACACACACACACACACACACACACACACACACACACACACACACACACACACACACACACACACACACACACACACACACACACACACACACACACACACACACACAAGCACACCTGAGCCACTGGGAATCACCTGCTTCCTCCACCACTCACTGTCTACATCTGGGCCTGCATGGCTCGGCTGTCAGTCAAAACACACCGGCGTGATACGCTAGAGAGACAGACCATATGTCAACGCTACCTCATTCATAGACAACTTCGCAGGCTGCCATAATATATTGAAAACTGCAGATTTTTTTTCTCCAATGATTACAGATCACAATCTTGTGAAGCGCACATCTGTGCACGGTTTATACCTACTGCCTGCTGTCAGTCTCCTGTCTGGGTATGTGTTGCCTATCGTTCCTTTGTGACACGGTAATATACGTGGGTATATGGTTGATGTCCCGATTATGATGGATGAAAAGATTATTGCCTATGGCATGCACTGCACTCTGCCGGGGCCTTCCTCATAACACTGCACTAATGTCAGAGGCAATTCATGTGCTGACCTTCAATAAGGCCAGATAGAGCTCTCATTCCAACAAATAAAATGGGAGAATTATTAAAATACCAACCATTTACATATGCCAAACATCTAGCCTTAGTTAATTAAATGTAATGAATCTATCTTGGGTTGAGGTCAGTAACAGGCAGGTGAAGAGCACTTGGCTAATGGTGATAAAAAAAATAGAACAAAGTAATGAGGATATTTTACAGTGCCTTTCACAGACAGTGGTGCCACCCATTGACAGTGCAGAAAGGCCCAGCATCAGGGAACTGCACATTTGGGATTACTGACAGAGAAAGAAGGAGGGGGAGGGAGAGGGGGGGATGGGGGAGAGAGGGGGAGTGAGAGAAAATAGGGAGGGAGGGAGGGAAATACACAGTGCATTCGGAAAGTATTCAGACCCCTTGACTTTTTCCTAATTTTGTTACGTTACAGCCGTATTCTAAAAAGGATTACATTTTTTTCCCCCTTATCAATCTAAACACAATACCCCATAATGACTAAGCAAAACCATTAAAAAATGTTTTTGCAAATGTATTAAAAATGACAAACTGAAATATCACATTTACATAAGTATTCATTCCCTTTTATCAGTACTTAGCTGAAGCACCTTTGGCAGAGAATAAAGCCTATAATATTCCTGGGTATGACCCTACAAGCTTGGCACGCCTGTATATGGGGAGTTTCTTGCATTCTTCTCTGAAGATCCTATCAAGCTCTGTCAGGTTGGACGGGAGCATTGCTGCACAGCCGTTTTCAGGTCTCCAGAGATGTTTGATCGGGTTCAAATCTGGGCTCTGGCTAGGCCACTCAAGGCCATTCAGTGACATGTCCCAAAGCCACACCTGCGTTGTCTTGGGTGTGTGCTTAGGGTCTTTGTCCTGTTGGAAGTTGAATCTTCGCCTCAGTCTGAGGTCCTGAGTGTTCTGGAGCATGTTTTCATCAAGGATCTCTCTGTAGTTTGCTACGTTCATTTTCCCTCGATCCTGACTAGCCGCTGAAAAACATCCCCACAGCATGACGCTGCCACCACCATGCTTCACCACAGGGATGGTGCCAGGTTTCCTCCAGACGTGATACTTGGCATTCAGGCCAAAGAGATCAATCTTGGTTTCATCAGACTAGAGAATCTTGTTTCTCATGTTCTGAGAGTCTTTAGGTGCCTTTTGGCAAACTCCAAGTGGGCTGTCATGTGCCTTTTACTGAGGATTGGCTTCCGTCTGGCCATTCTACCATCAAGGCCTGATTGGTGGAGTGCTGCAGAGATGGTTGTCCTTCTGGAAAGTTCTCCCATTTCCACAGAGGAACTCTGGAGCTCTGTCAAAGTGAACATTGGGTTCTTGGTCAACTCCCTGACCAAGGCCCTTCTCCCCCGATGGATCAGCTCTAGGATGAGTTTTGGTGGTTCCAAACGTCTTCTATTTAAGAATGATGGCGGCCCCTGTGTTCTTAGGGACCTTCAATGCTGCAGAATTTGTTTGGTACCCTTCCCTAGATCTGTGCCTAGATCTGTGCCTCGACACAATCCTGTCTAGGAGCTCTACGGACAATTCCTTCAACCTCATGGCTTGGTTGTTGCTCTGACATGCACTGTCAACTGTGGGACCTTACATAGACAGGTGTGTGCCTTTCCAAATCATGTCCAATCAATTGAATGTTCCACAGGTGGACTCTAATCAAGTTGTAGAAACATCGCAAGGATGATCAATGGAAACAGGATGCACCTGAGCTCAATTTCGAGTCTCACAGCAAAGGGTCTGAATACTTATGTAAATAAGGTAAATCAGTTATTTATCAATTTGCAAACATTACTAAAAACATGTTTTCACTTTGTCATTGTAGGGTGTTGTGTGTAGAGACAGAGAGAGAGAGAGACCTGCCAAATGTATGACCATATTAGAGACACATATTTCCCTCAGATTACACAGATCCACAAAGAATTTGAAAACAAACCCAATTTTGATTAACTCCCATATCTACTGGGTGAAATACCACAGTGTGCCATCACAGCAGCAAACACCATTGTAAATACAACCCATATTTATGTATATTTATTTTCCATTTTAACTATTGGCACATAATATGACAGTTGAAATGTCTTTATTCTTCTGGAACTTTTGGGAGTGTAATGTTTACTGTTAATTTTTATTGTTTATTTAGCTTCTGTTTACTATCTACTTCACTTGCTTTGGCAATGATAACATATGTTTATCATGCCAATAAAGCCCTTAAATTGAATTTAGAGAGAGAGAGAGAGAGAGAGAGAGAGAGAGAGAGAGAGAGAGAGAGAGATAGAGAGAGAGAGAGAGAGAGAGAGAGAGAGAGAGAGAGAGAGAGAGAGAGAGAGAGAGAGAGAGAGAGAGAGAGAGAGAGAGAGAGAGAGAGAGATTAAATTAGTCAAAACAGGAACATTTTACATCTGGCTACAAATTAATAAGGAAATTATCTCAACAGAGATAAATGTCCTCATGTGTGCTACCTACATCCCCCCAATAGAATCCCCATACTTTAACGATGACTGGTTTGCCATCCTAGAGGGGAGATCAACCATTTCCAGGCTCAGGGACATGCGGTGACCTAAATGCCAGAACTGGACCAGAACCTGACACTCTCAGCACACAGGGGGACAAACACATACCTGGAGGTGACAGTATTCCCTCCCAAATATGCCCTCTTAGACGCAACTATGACAAAACACCCAACAAAAATGGGTCACAACTCCTGCAGCTATGTCGCACGCTGGGTCTGTACATAGTCAATGGTAGGCTTCGAGGAGACTCCTATGATAGGTACACCTACAGCTTATATCTTGGCAGTAGTACTGTAGACTACTTTATCACTGACCTCAACCTAGACTCTCTCAGAGTGTACACAGTCAGTCCACTGACACACCTATCAGATCACAGCAAAACCACAGTCTACCTGAACAGAGCAATACTTAAGCACGAGTCATTAAAGCCAAAGGAACTGAGTAATATTAATAAATGCTATAGATGGAAGGCAAGTAGTGTAGAAACCTACCAAAATACAATTAGGCAACAACAAATTCAATCCCTTTTAGACTACTTTCTGGACAAAACATTTCACTGTAATAGTGAAGAGGTAAACCTTGCAGTAGAAAGCCTAAACTGTATATTTGACCTTTCAGCTTCCCTATCAAATCAAAAAATTAACAACAATGACAAATGGTTTGTTGAAGAATGCAAAAACTTAAGAAAGAAATTGAGAAACCTATCCAACCAAAAACATAGAGACCTGAGTCTACACGTTCACTATGATGAATCACTGAAACAATACAGAAATACACTACGGAAAAAAGAAGGAACAGCAGGTCATAGATCAGTTCAATGTAATTGAAGAATCCATATAATCTAACCACTTCTGGGACAACTAGAACACACTAAATAAACAACATCACAAAGAGTTATCTATCCAAAACGAAGATGTGTGGATAAACCACTTCTCCAATCTTTTTGGCTCTATAACAAAGAACAAACACCAAAAACATATACATGATTAATTACAAATCTTAGAATCAGCTATTAAAGACTACCAGAACACACTGGATTCTCAAATGACATTGAATGAACTACAGGACAAAATACAAACCCTCTAACCCAAAAAGGCCTGTGGTGTTGTTGAAAATATACAGACCACAAATTCCAATTGGCTATACTTAAACTATTTAACATCATCATCATCAGCTCTGGCATCTTCCCCAATATTTGGAAGCAAGGACTGATAACCCCAATCCACAAAAGTGGAGACAAATGTGACCCCAATAACTACCGTGGGATATGCGTTAACAGCCACCTTGGGGAAATCCTCTGCACTATCATTAACAGAAGACTTGTACATGTCCTCAGTGAAAACAATGTACTGAGCAAATGTCAAATTAGCTTTTACCAAATAACCATACGACAGACCACGTATTAACCCTGCACACCCTAACTGACAAACAAACATACCAAAACAAAGGCAAAGTCTTCTCATGCTTTGTTGAATTCAAAAAAGCTTTTGACTCAATTTAGCATGAGGGTCTGCTATACAAATTGATGGAAAGTGGTGTTGGGGAAAAACATACAACATTATATAATGGCTAAAATTGGCAAAAGACACACACATTTCTTTCCACAGGGCTGTGGGGTGAGACAGGGATGCAGCTTAAGCCCCACCCTCTTCAACCTATATATCAACGAATTGGCGAGGGCACTAGAACAGTCTGCAGCACCCGGCCTCACCCTACTAGAATCTGAAGTTAAATGTCTACTGTTTGCTGACGATCTGGTGCTTCTGCCCCTAACCAAGGAGGGTCTACAGCAGCACCTAGATATTCTGCACAGATTAAGTAAGTAAATAATAGTGTTCCAAAAAAGGTCCAGTTGCCAGGACCATGAATACAAATCCCATCTACACACCGTTGCCCTAGAGCACACAAAAATACTATACATACTTTGGACTAAACATCAGTGCCACAGGTAACTTCCACAAAGCTGTGAACGATCGTAGAGACAAGGCAAGAAGGGCCTTCTATTCCATCAAAAGGGAACATAAAATGTGACATACCAATTAGGATCTGGCTAAAAATACTTGAATCAGTTATAGAACCCATTGCCCTTTATGTTTGTGAGGTCTGCGGTCCGCTCACCAACCAAGAATTCACAAAATGGGACAAACACCAAATTGAGACTATGCCTGCAGAATTCTGCAAAATATCCTCTGTGTACAATATAAAACACCAAATAATGCATGCAGAGCAGAATTAGGCCGATACCAGCTAATTATCAAAATCCAGAAAAGAGCTGTTAAATTCTACAACCACCTAAAAGAAAGTGATTCCCAAACCTTCCATAACAAAGCCATCACCTACAGAGAGATGAACCTGGAGAAGAGTCTCCTAAGCAAGTTGGTCCTGGGGCTCTGTTCACGAACACAAACAGACCCCACAAAGCCCCAGGACAGCAACACAATTAGACCCAACCAAATCATTAGAAAACTTAAAGATAATTACTTGACACATTGGAAAGAATTAACAAAACAACTGAGCAAACTATAATGCTATTTGTATCTAAACAGAGAGTACACAGTGTCAGAATACCTGACCACCGTGACTGACACAAAGTTACGGAAATCTTTGACTATGTACAGACTCAGTGAGTATAGCCTTGCTATTGAGAAAGGCCACCGTAGGCAGACCAGGCTCTCAAGAGAAGACAGGCTATGTGCACACTGGCCACAAAATGAGGTTGAAACTGAGCTGCACTTCCTAACCTCCTGCCAAATGTATGACCATATTAGAGACACACATACAGACCAACAAAGTATTCGAAAACAAAACCAATTTTGATAAACTCCCATATATATTAAGTGAAGTACCACAGTGTGCAATCACAGCAGAAAGATTTGTTACCTGTTGCCACGAGAAAAGGGGAACCACTGAAGAACAAACACCATTGTAAATACAACCCATTTTGATGTTTCCCTTTTGTACTTAAACTATTTGCACATAGCTACAACACTGTATATAGACATAATATGACATTTTAAATGTCTTTATTATTTTGGAACTTGTGTGAGGGTAATATTTACTGTTCACTTTTTATTGTTTATTTCACTTTTGTTTATCCATTTCACTTGCTTTGGCATTGTAAACATGTTTCCCATGCCAATAAAACCCCTTGAATTGAATTGGATTGAATTGAGAGAGAGAGCGATAGAGAAAGAGAGAGAAAGAGAGACAGAGGGTGGTGTTTGTGAGCTGAGGCTTTTGTTATTCTCTGAAGAGCAATAATAAACACTGGGTTTGATAGCATTGAGTTAATACTCTGATAGATCTGATATCACAGGATCAGCTGGATGGAATGTTGATGCAGTTTTGGACAAACAACACATTCTGACTATATGACTATTTGTGTGTGTGTGTGTGTGTGTGTGTGTGTGTGTGTGTGCGTGCGTGCGTGCGTGCGTGCGTGCGTGAGTGCGTGCGTGGGTGCGTGCGTGCGTGCGTGCGGCAGAGATGGATGCTGTTTGAGGGGTGAGGAGACGGGAGAGAAAAGCTCTGCGAGGGAATGAGATGTCAAAGTCAAACTTAAACGTACATATTACAATTTTTCTAGGCGTATTATTATTTTCACCAGAGAGATAAATAGTTCCATTTAGTACCAGACACATTCATACAATGTTTGTTTCACCATCTTGCTGTAGAATCATGTAATGTTCTTTCACAATCAAACAGGTTAAAAGTACATGAACAAAACGGTCAATCAGAATACTCTACAGTCGAGAGGAGGACCAATAATGAAATATGATAATACTTATAATAATATAATACTCGCAGTACTGAATATCTCATTGAAGAGCAGGACTATAATCCATATTCAGCACCAAGCAACCATCGACAAAAGACAACACTGTCAGGTTTTCATACCTGTCATCAAGATCAGACCTATTCTGGAAGGACGGCGACCTTATCACCAGCTGCTTTAGGTGCTATCCAATTTTCACTCGTCATACATTTTTTAAAGAGAATTAACTACCATACATTTCACTAAAATGTAAAATGTACAACCAAATGTGTTGGCAAGGCCGCTAAACCAAATCGGCACAGTGACAGACAGAGAATCTCGCCACTATATTCTTCTATCAGCGAGCAGCATTTTTATTTTTTTTTGAAAACTCTGTTTATTAAGTTTTACACACACACAGACAAGACAAAGCAATATAAATAATATACTCAACTAGAAAAAATACAAATAATACATATAAAAAAATAACTTTAAAGATACCATACTTTAGACAAGTTAAACACACCAAGCAGAAGGCTACAAAAGGTTAAAGGGCAATCTATAGTATAGGGACAGAGCAAACACCTCACCATTGTTCCTGTGAACAGTCAAGGGATGGGGTGGAGAAATGCAACCACTCACAGACAGTCAAGGCCACAGACCAACCATCCACTGGACCAAAAATAAAAAGTTTACAATGCTTTAAAATAAAAAATGAATAATAATAATTTTATGTAGGCGTGAACAGAATTAAAAAATAAAAATAACTGGGAAAAACAAGCTCACACCTTAGTCTCTGCCCGGGCAAGATGAACAAGGCATCCGCAGGTCACAATCAATAAGCACATCAACCTTAATGCCCCCCACCCCCACCCCAGAAAAAAACACAGAGAAATGCTCATCCAACCTCTAAGTCACAGGGGGGTCAAATACAGACTTATTTTGGTTTTAATAGGAATGCCATCAGAGGATGGACTGTTTAAAGTAAGACCGGAATGGAGCCCAAGCCTCATTAAACAGTTTGGGGTTCCCACGTGAATTGAATTTAATTTTTTCTAGTTTCAGAGTGCACAACACATCTCTCACCCAATATTTATAAGATGGGGGAGCTGCCATCTTCCAGTTCTGTAGTATTAGCCGTCTAGCTAAAAGAGTTGTATAAGCAACAGTGTCCGACTGGATTCTTGACAGGGGGGTACCTATGGGCAGTACTCCAAAAAGGGCTGTAAGGGGAGAGGGATCTATAACAGTGTTATATATATCAGAGAAACATTTAAATATTAATTCCCAGAAACCTGACAGTTTATGACAGCCCCAGAACATATGCAACAGTGTGGCTGGTTCAATTTTACATCTGACACAGGTAGGATCAAAATCAGAGAATATTCTTCCAAGTCTGGCCCCAGACCAGTGGATACGGTGAACCACCTTGAATTGAATGAGGCTGTGTCTAGTGCTAAAAGAGGACGAATGCACCCTGCGCAGCACAGATTCCCAGGTGTCTTCCCCAAGTTCCTCCCCCAACTCCTTTTCCCATCGAGTCTTTAAAGGCACCAAAGAAGGGTTCTGTAAGTCATGAATGATTGCATATACATCTGAAATTGCACCCCTAGGAAGCTTGTTCAGCTCCAGGATGCTCTCTATAGCTGTATTCACAGGCCTATGGGGAAATTCAGGTGTATTAGCTCTGACAAAGTTCCTAGTCTGGAGATAGCGGAAAAAGTGGGATTGGGGGAGGTTGAACCTTTCCTGTAGCTGAGCAAAAGAGGCAAATGTATCATCAAAGAATAATTGGGCTAGTGAGGAGAGGCCTAGTGAGTGCCAGATGCCAAAAGCCCCATCATTCAAAGATGGAGGAAATAAAATGTTCTGATTGATTGGGCCTGATAGAGAAAAGCCTCGGAGGCCAAAGGCTAAACGGAACTGATTCCAAATTTTAAGAGACTGCTTTACAATTGGGTTGACACACCTTTTGCCTAGGGACACTGGGAGAGACGAGCACAACACAGAAGAAAGTGCAGCAGGTTTACACGATTCAGACTCCATCTGGACCCAGATTGGTCTAGGGCCAGTAGGATCAGTCTGCAGCCAGTACAGAAGGGCTCTGAAATTTGCAGCCCAATAGTATGTCTGAAAATTTGGTAGAGCTAAACCCCCCAATGACTTAGGCTTCTGTAAATGTTTTCTGCCAATCCGTGGTACCTTGCCATCCCAAATAAAATGCATGAATGTTTGATCCAGTGAAATAAAAAAAGATTTTGGAATAAAAATGGGTAAACATTGAAATAAATATAGAAATTTGGGCAACACACTCATTTTAATGACATTAATCCTTCCGATAAGAGAAAGAGGTAGCGCCTTCCAAAAAGTAAAAGATTGTTTCAAACTGTCTGCTAGAGCAACCAAGTTTTCCTGAAACAGATTTGAATATTTCCTTGTCACTTTAACTCCCAAGTAGGTGAATTGATCCCGGACAATCCTAAACTGAGAACTTGTAAAAGAGCACTTTAAAGCAGCCTTGTTTACAGGAAAAAGCTCACTCTTGTCTAGATTCAGCTTGTACCCTGAGATTGATCCAAACCTTTTAAGAACAGATAAGGCGCATGGCAATGAGGTATCAGGGTTAGAGATAAACAAAAGGAGGTCATCCGCATATAGCGAGACTTTCTGCTCTGTGCCCGTCCGGATTATTCCTTGAATGGCATCATTAGAGCGTAGTGCAATGGCGAGAGGTTCGATTGCCAAAGCAAACAACAAGGGGGAGAGTGGACAGCCCTGTCTGGATCCGCGGTGCAAGGGAAAATAGTCAGAGGACAAGTTGTTAGTCCGTACCGAAGCCATGGGGGAAAAATAAAGAATCTTTATCCACGCAATGAATTTGGGGCCAAAGCCAAATCTATAAAGAGTAGCTGTTAGGTAATCCCACTCAACGCGGTCAAACGCTTTTTCTGCATCAAGTGAGACCACCACCTCTGGGTCCTCCGACGCAGGGGAGTACAGTATATTCATAAGGCGCCTAATATTGAAAAACAAATGCCTATTTCTCACAAAGCCAGTCTGGTCAGAGTGTATTACTTGATGCAGCGAGCCTTCCATACGGATGGCTAAAAGCTTGGCTAGGATTTTGTAATCACAGTTTAAAAGCGAGATTGGGCGATAGGATCCACATTCCAGGGGGTCTTTGTTTTTCTTTAATAGTAATGAAATTGAAGCCTGATAAAGACTAGGCGGTAGCTTTGAGGTATTAAGGCACTCTGCAAATAGTCGAGACAAGAATGGGCAAAGCAGACCAGAAAACGTCCTGTAAAATTCGGTTGGAAAACCATCCGGACCCGGTGATTTACCACTTTTCATTGCGGACACTGCTGTTGCAATCTCCTCAGGTGTAAATTCTTCTTCTAGACAGTCATGGGTGTCTGTATCAATTGAAGGCATATTCAGGCCATTAAAGAAGGAATTAATCAGCAAAGGGTCTTGAGGGGATTCAGAGGTGTATAGCGCAGAGTAAAATTGTTTGAATTGATCATTGATCTCTTTATGTATAACTGTGGTGGCACCAGACGGGGTCCTTATTTGTGGGATTAAACGTGAGGCCTCAGATTTACGGATCTGATGTGCAAGGAGTTTACTGGCCTTGTCGCCTTGTTCATACACTCTGTACCGAGCTCGCAAGAGTAACTGTTCAGCTTGCCTGGTAGAAAGCTCATCAAATTCAGATTGGAGTAGTTGGCGCTCTTTATGCAGATCAGAGGAAGGAACCGTGGCATACTTCTCATCCAATGTGGCTATGGATTCGCTCAGGTCCCGAAGTCGCTGAGAGCGAACTCTGTTTTGGTTGGCTGTATAAGAAATTATTTGGCCACGTAGGTATGCTTTGAGAGACTCCCATATGGTAGAGCAGGACATACCTGGTGTTGAATTAGTTTCTAGGAATAAGGTGATTTCAGAAGAAATGAAATTGACAAACTCCTTATCTGAGAGTAAAATGGGGTTAAGACGCCATTGATAACACATAGGAGGTCGCTGGGGAAACTCTAGTTCAAGCACTAATGGTGAATGGTCAGAAATAACAATACTCTTGTAAGTACACTGCCGAAGGTTAGGCAGAAGTTTTTTGTCCAAAAAGAAGTAATCAATCCGGGAGTATGTTTGATGAACATGAGAATAAAAGGAATACTGTCTATCTGTAGGATGTAGGAAACGCCAGGCCTCAAACATGGCATATTTCTGAAGAAAGGCTTGAATAAGTAGGGCACATTTAGATGGGCCTGTAGTTGTTCGTGAGGACTTGTCAAGAACTGGGGACATTTTGCAGTTGAAATCCCCCCCTAAAATCAACAAATGAGAATCTAAATTGGGTATAGCAGACAAAAAGGAAGAAATGAAACTTGTGTCATCCCAATTGGGAGCATAAACACTAGCCAAAACAAGAGGGGTAGAAAACAGTTTACCGGTTACTATGACGTATCGTCCCTTAGGATCAGCGATAACCTCAGAAGCTACAAAGGGAGTGGCTTTATCAACCAAAATGGCAGCCCCTCTTGATTTACTATGAAAGTTAGAGTGGAACACTTGACCAACCCAGTCCCTACGCATCCTAAAGTGCTCACCAGTCCTCAAGTGAGTCTCTTGTAGAAATGCAACATTTGCATTCAAACCCTTTAAGTGTGTCAACACCCTCTTACGCTTCACTGGGTTATTAACCCCTTTGGTGTTCCACGAAATGTACTTGATTGCATTGTTTCGGCCCCTCTGGGCATTCCCGTTATACAACCCTGTCATTAGAGCATAGAGTGGAAAAGCAATGAGCGCCCAAAAACCCCAGAATAACTTGTCTCAGAGTAATAATGTACGGTGGTAGATGTTTGGAAAAAGTACAGAAAAAAAAAAAAAAAAGACAGAATGACAACATTAGAACTGAACAATTCAACCCCTCCCCCCACCCCCCTCCCCCCATCCCAGACAGTACCTCCCCAAACGAGGTACAAGCCTAAATAGAACATGTTCTCTTCGCACAGTATGTCTGTGAGAGTGCGGTCTTAAACCTAAACCCACAGTCCCGCTCTTTAAAGTCGTGTTTTGTTAGTGGATCAAACAGCAAAAAGAGATAATCATTTTTTAAATAAAAAAAAATTAAAGTGAATCCCTTGTGCAGACGAAATTACAAAAGCACCACTTGTAGATGTATATAATTATATTCCCAGTCTTATAACAGGCATTTGAGAGAGAAAATAAAGAAAATAAATAGAATGTATAAAGGCTCTCAGCCGAAAACCTAATTTGAAGTAAGGAAATCGTAGTAAGACAATCAAAAATAATAATAATTATTATTATTATAATAGTTGTCTAGTTGAATGCTGAGACAGCTTACAACCAAGACCAAAAAACTACGTGTGCGCAACGTTGAACGCTTGCTGGGCATAAATGACGCTCAGAACTTTTAAAATTTAAGTGAAGACCCCAAAAAACGTGTCGCCTCGGGAAGCATTTACTGTTTACTGGGTCAATGCAAACGGATGCAGTAAGCAAATAACCAAGAATATTTTGAGTCACTGAGACACTATGTAAACAAACTGAATAGGTGAGCAAGACAGCCTAGAAAACACAGGAGTATAGTAAAACCGCAATACAATGAAATTAAAATGACTGAATGCTTGTAAGGCAAGCACACTAGATGATCAAAACATTAGATCACATCAAATAAGCCTGAATGGGTACGCCAACTCCCCAACTATACAAAATTAGCATGTTGTAGCTAAACATAATTGTACCACAGGTGGGTTACTTACTATCCACAGTTCGCAAGCAACAGTTGCTGAACTATGAGCAAGTTCAAGACTTCTTGATGTGACGTTGAATGTGAGAGAGAGCCTCATCCGGAGATTCAAATGTGTAGTCTTTACCATCATGAGATAGCCATAAACGGGCCGGGAATCGCAGTCCGTACTTCACACCTGGATGGTCCCGAAGTAGTCGTTTGGCCTGTCCGAAAGCTGCGCGCTGCCTGGAAACAGTGGGGGAGTAGTCCTGGTAGATGGAGAAGCTCTGTCCTTGAAAGCTCAGAGTGGTATTGCGGGCTCGTCGGAGAATCTCCATCTTCTCATGGAAAAAGTGCACTCGAAGAATTATGTCACGGGGCCTCTCCCCATCCCGGGGCTTTGGGCGCAGCGACCGGTGGGCACGATCAATCAGGGGCTTTTCATCTAAGGCAAGAACATCCTTCAGCAGCCCAGAAACGAAATCCGTGGCGCGAGGCATTTCCGCTGACTCTGGGACTGATACAAGTCTCAGGTTATTGCGGCGAGAGAATCCCTCTAAACTTACACAGCTCTCCTTCACCTTTTTCAAATCCGCAGCTAGGCGTTTCACGTCAGCCTCCAGGGATGTAGTTAAGTCGGAGACATTTGTAGCGAAGGTCTCCAGTGCTGCAATCGTTGTAGTGTGCGACTCCATTGTTGTTTTGAGTGATGCGATTGCTGGCACCGTCTCGTTCCGCAGGATGGTTAGATCTGCTTTTAAAGTATCAGAAACCTCCTTTATTCGGGCCTCAATCGTAGCAACCACCTCCGTTTTCATTTCAACTATCTCAGAGCGTAGTAGTTTGATGGCCTCGAGAATGTTCACTTCAGCGCCGCCAGGCCAAGCCGCCCCCCCGGGTAAAGTATCAGTCCCCGGGCCGTCAGGCTCAGGGGAGGGCGGTGATGAGAGTGTGTCTTGTAGGCCGGGTTTTCTCAAAGTCATGCTTTTGGCCTTATGTTTCGTCGACATGCTGACATTTGGAAGTAAAGTAGTCTTGGTTTTTACGGGAAGGGATCACCAAAATAATATATGAAAATAAATACGGTTCTGCTGCAAAATTCACATAAACTTTAAAAATACCACGGGAGCAAACGGAAAACACGTCAGTCGCACATGGCGTCCCTCCAATCCCAGCGAGCAGCATTTTAATCAAACTGCACAGCCAAACCCTCACCTCTATTACACAGTGCTGGCAATGCACCAGCCTACAGTAACCTGTCTCCTATGTATGGCAGTAGTGTTGCAGCAGCAGCTGTTGTTTCCACTACTGCCTGTATCGGTCTGTGGGGAATGGTGTGGTGCGACTGTGTAGGGTATCTATAACAGCAGTAATAAAAACCTAGCAGGTCAGTGAACTGGAAACACAGCAAAGACACATTTCAACGAGTCAACGAGAGCCCTATGTGTTCTGGTGGAAAGCAATGCACCATGTGTTCTGGTGGAAAGCAATGCACTATACCGGGAGTACGGTGCCACTTGAGGTGAAACCATGACACCAGTTCACCATTATCATCAGGTCAGGTAGCCGGCTTAAATGAAGGGAATGAAAGTTTATAACGCTGGTGTTTTCAGACACATCATAGTATTCCTATTATTGTTCTATTTAATTGGAAGGTTGTTTAGTAGTCCAAATGACCTGGATGTTGATTTGCGTACGGTAGCGAACGCTTAATAAACTGAGTATAATTGAATGTGAGTAAACGCAGCGGGAGAACTTGTCTGACCTTTACCATGCTCTGACCTTAGACCCTGTCTGCCGTCCACCACAATAGCCTCATGACCTGGCGTGTCCACATTAAGCATTAAATATTAAGACCCACTACCACATCATCACCCAGAACATGACATGTTATGACTCCTCGGTGATCAAGAATGCAAACATGATTTTCTTTACTGCCAGCTTAATATGTGGTGACTCTCAGAGCACACACACACACACACACACACACACACACACACACACACACACACACACACACACACACACACACACACACACACACACACACACACACACACACACACACACACACACACACACACACACACACACACACACACAAACACACACACACACACACACACAGAGGTTAATTTCCATTCCCTCTCTGTTTGCTGATGGGTACCTCCTTCCAAGTACATGGTTGCTTCCCAAATGGCACCCTATTCCATTTATAGTACACTACTTTTGACAAGGGCCAATAGGGTTCTGGTCAAAGAAGTGCACTATATAGGAAATAGGGTGCCATTGAAGATACAAGCTAAGTCTGGATCTGGCTTTAACATTGGCTATCCGGCTTGGTTAGCTGCTCACATTCACATCCTTCCTCCCCCAACTAGTGCTGAGCGATTAGTGCTTTTGAGGTGGGTTCAGTTTCGGTTAGATTTTTTTTTTTTATGATCACGGTTTTCAATTTCGGTTTCGATTACATTTCTAAACATTCAATTTATTATGAAATTACAATGATTTTAGAGCTCTTTTATAGAAATTCCAAAGCCAAAAATAGTGAACATTCAATTGCCAAAATATTAAAAATATTATATTCTCTGTGGCAGGTCCACATTGGGAAGAAATCAATAGAAAAATAAGAAATTACTATGAAATAATAAAATAAATAAAACGTTTTATTTGATGACTTTATTATTTTTTATTCCTTCAAAGTCATCCTTTCTCATCTCTGCTCAGGCAGTAGCAGTCAGCCTGTCACGCCCTGGCCTTAGTATTCTTTGTTTTCTTTATTATTTTAGTTAGGTCAGGGTGTGACATGGGGAATGTTTGTGTTTTTGTCTTGTCTTGGGTGGTTATATGGTAAAGGGGGTGTTGGGTTTAGTGTATGGGGTTGTGTTTAGTAAATGTGTCTAGGTATGTCTATGGTTGCCTGAGTGGTTCTCAATCAGAGACAGCTGTCTTTCATTTGTCTCTGATTGGGAGCCATATTTAAGGCAGCCATAGGCATTATGCGTTTGTGGGTAATTGTCTATGTAGAACGTTTGTAGCTTTTGTATTGCACTTACGTTTGTAGCTTCACGGTCGTTTGTTGTTTTGTTTTGTTTCGTTTTGTTATAAGTGTTCGTTTCGTGTTTCTCTCGTCTCTAAATAAAAGAGAATGTATTTTTCACACGCTGCGCCTTGGTCCACTCATTATCCTCAAGACGATCGTGACACAGCCAGACAACATTATCTCTGTTCTCCCCATACTGTACTGTCTTTAGTCATTCTCTCATCTCTGCTCAGGCAGCAGCAGTCAGCCAGACAACATTATCTCTGTTCTCCCCATACTGTACTGTCTTTAGTCATCCTCTCATCTCTGCTCAGGCAGTAGCAGTCAGCCAGACAACATTATCTCTGTTCTCCCCATACTGTACTGTCTTTAGTCATCCTCTCATCTCTGCTCAGGCAGTAGCAGTCAGCCAGACAACATTATCTCTGTTCTCCCCATACTGTACTGTCTTCAGTCATCCTCTCATCTCTGCTCAGGCAGTAGCAGTCAGCCAGACAACATTATCTCTGTTCTCCCCATACTGTACTGTCTTCAGTCATCCTCTCATCTCTGTTCAGGCAGTAGCAGTCAGCCAGACAACATTATCTCTGTTCTCCCCATACTGTACTGTCTTCAGTCATCCTCTCATCTCTGCTCAGGCAGTAGCAGTCAGCCAGACAACATTATCTCTGTTCTCCCCATACTGTACTGTCTTTAGTCATCCTCTCATCTCTGCTCAGGCAGTAGCAGTCAGCCAGACAACATTATCTCTGTTCTCCCCATACTGTACTGTCTTCAGTCATCCTCTCATCTCTGCTCAGGCAGTAGCAGTCAGCCAGACAACATTATCTCTGTTCTCCCCATACTGTACTGTCTTTAGTCATCCTCTCATCTCTGCTCAGGCAGTAGCAGTCAGCCAGACAACATTATCTCTGTTCTCCCCATACTGTACTGTCTTCAGTCATCCTCTCATCTCTGCTCAGGCAGTAGCAGTCAGCCAGACAAGGTTATCTCTGTTCTCCCTGTACTGTACTGTCTTCAGTCATCCTCTCATCTCTGCTCAGGCAGTAGCAGTCAGCCAGACAACATTATCTCTGTTCTCCCCATACTGTACTGTCTTTAGTCATCCTCTCATCTCTGCTCAGGCAGCAGCAGTCAGCCAGACAACATTATCTCTGTTCTCCCCATACTGTACTGTCTTCAGTCATCCTATTTAGCTCGCCTGCCTAAGTATGCTGCAGAGCTGTCTGACAAAATCATTTTACTAGTTCTTCAAAGTAGATAAGGCACACTTTCGTGAACTGTCTCTGTCCCTCATCGTTGTGTTTTGTGCGGTCTGTGTGTATCTAACCTAACGTAGCAGGCGTAAAAGTGTATCTGTTCAGAGATCTGTATATAATGATGAGATGCTCATGTCTCCGCCCCGAAAAATGGGAGTTGGTGTCCCAAAGGCGGGAAGGCAGCCAACACATTTAGGCCTAAAATAAGCCAATAGAAACACATTGGGATTATTTTTGACAGATTTTGTCGAGAATGAAACCTCTCACTTCACCTCTTCCTCTCTGACACGTGTCTGAGCCGGAAAAACCTAGAGCAATGGATTATGGTCATTGTAGATTTTCATGTTCCTCCCACAGATCCCTCTGCTAGGATCTCTTGATTGGGCCAATACTGACTGGGAATTTATAACAATGCCAACCTGTGTCGTGACATTGACTGCCATTGCCTTGCACGCTAAAGAAGGGCTCATACCCCAAACGCTCGTGCGGCAATAAAAATATGTCAATTTAAGTTTATTTACCGGAGCGCTGTCATATTTCTATTGGATTGTACAGGAGGATCCAGCACCTGATTTAAGTTTATATAAGGTGGAGTCAAGCACGTTGTTTATTTTGTCATTGTACTTAATTATCAAGTTTCTGCGCTGAACTAGATTGGATATTTGTTTAATGAACACGACAACTCCCTTCAGCCCAGTGTAGTTCTAGAGTTGATTTCGCTCGTGAATTATTGGATTTCTCTCTAGAGAAACGGCACGTTGGGCTCACAAAAAAAACGAACGAATCGGATTCAAGAAATTGAATTGACATCAGTCAATTCATTGATTAATAATGGCTCAGCACTTCCCCCCAACATGGCTCAGCACTTCCCCCCAACATGGCTCAGCACTACCCCCAACATGGCTCAGCACTTCCCCCAACATGGCTCAGCACTTCCCCCAACATGGCTCAGCACTACCCCCAACATGGCTCAGCACTTCCCCCAACATGGCTCAGCACTTCCCCCCAACATGGCTCAGCACTACCCCCCCAACATGGCTCAGCACTACCCCCCAACATGGCTCAGCACTACCCCCAACATGGCTCAGCACTTCCCCCAACATGGCTCAGCACTTCCCCCAACATGGCTCAGCACTACCCCCCAACATGGCTCAGCACTTCCCCCAACATGGCTTAGCACTACCCCCAACATGGCTCAGCACTTCCCCCAACATGGCTCAGCACTACCCCCCAACATGGCTCAGCACTTCCCCCAACATGGCTCAGCACTTCCCCCAACATGGCTCAGCACTTCCCCCAACATGGCTCAGCACTTCCCCCATCATGGCTCAGCACTACCCCCCAACATGGCTCAGCACTAACCCCCAACATGGCTCAGCACTTCCCCCATCATGGTTCAGCACTTCCCCCAACATGGCTCAGCACTTCCCCCATCATGGCTCAGCACTACCCCCCAACATGGCTCAGCACTAACCCCCAACATGGCTCAGCTACTCCCAACATGGCTCAGCACTACCCCCAACATGGCTCAGCACTACCCCCAACATGGCTCAGCACTACCCCCCAACATGGCTCAGCACTTCCCCCAACATGGCTCAGGACTACCCCCCAACATGGCTCAGCACTACCCCCAACATGGCTCAGCACTTCCCCCAACATGGCTCAGCACTTCCCCCAACATGGCTCAGCACTACCCCCAACATGGCTCAGCACTTCCCCCAACATGGCTCAGCACTTCCCCCCAACATGGCTCAGCACTTCCCCCCAACATGGCTCAGCACTTCCCCCCAACATGGCTCAGCACTACCCCCAACATGGCTCAGCTCTTCCCCCAACATGGCTCAGCACTACCCCCCAACATGGCTCAGCACTACCCCCCAACATGGCTCAGCACTTCCCCCAACATGGCTCAGCACTACCCCCCAACATGGCTCAGCACTACCCCCCAACATGGCTCAGCACTACCCCCAACATGGCTCAGCACTACCCCCCAACATGGCTCAGCACTACCCCCCAACATGGCTCAGCACTTCCCCCAACATGGCTCAGCACTACCCCCCAACATGGCTCAGCACTACCCCCCAACATGGCTCAGCACTAACCCCCAACATGGCTCAGCACTTCCCCCAACATGGCTCAGCACTTCCCCCAACATGGCTCAGCACTACCCCCAACATGGCTCAGCACTACCCCCAACATGGCTTAGCACTTCCCCCAACATGGCTCAGCACTACCCCCCAACATGGCTCAGCACTTCCCCCAACATGGCTTAGCACTTCCCCCAACATGGCTCAGCACTACCCCCCAACATGGCTCAGCACTACCCCCAACATGGCTTAGCACTTCCCCCAACATGGCTCAGCACTACCCCCCAACATGGCTCAGCACTTCCCCCAACATGGCTCAGCACTACCCCCCAACATGGCTCAGCACTACCCCCCAACATGGCTCAGCACTTCCCCCCAACATGGCTCAGCACTTCCCCCAACATGGCTCAGCACTACCCCCCAACATGGCTCAGCACTAACCCCCAACATGGCTCAGCACTACCCCCCAACATGGCTCAGCACTTCCCCCAACATGGCTCAGCACTACCCCCAACATGGCTCAGCACTTCCCCCAACATGGCTCAGCACTTCCCCCAACATGGCTCAGCACTTCCCCACAACATGGCTCAGCACTTCCCCCAACATGGCTCAGCACTACCCCCCAACATGGCTTAGCACTTCCCCCAACATGGCTCAGCACTTCCCCCAACATGGCTCAGCACTTCCCCCAACATGGCTCAGCACTAACCCCCAACATGGCTCAGCACTACCCCCCAACATGGCTCAGCACTTCCCCCAACATGGCTCAGCACTTCCCCCAACATGGCTCAGCACTTCCCCCCAACATGGCTCAGCACTACCCCCAACATGGCTCAGCACTTCCCCCAACATGGCTCAGCACTTCCCCCAACATGGCTCAGCACTTCCCCCAACATGGCTCAGCACTTCCCCCAACATGGCTCAGCACTACCCCCAACATGGCTCAGCACTACCCCCAACATGGCTCAGCACTTCCCCCAACATGGCTCAGCACTTCCCCCAACATTGCTCAGCACTTCCCCCAACATGGCTCAGCACTACCCCCAACATGGCTCAGCACTAACCCCCAACATGGCTCAGCACTTCCCCCAACATTGCTCAGCACTTCCCCCAACATGGCTCAGCACTTCCCCCAACATGGCTCAGCACTTCCCCCAACATGGCTCAGCACTTCCCCCAACATGGCTTAGCACTTCCCCCAACATGGCTCAGCACTACCCCCCAACATGGCTCAGCACTTCCCCCAACATGGCTCAGCACTACCCCCCAACATGGCTCAGCACTACCCCCAACATGGCTCAGCACTTCCCCCAACATGGCTCAGCACTTCCCCCAACATGGCTCAGCACTTCCCCCAACATTGCTCAGCACTTCCCCCAACATGGCTCAGCACTACCCCCAACATGGCTCAGCTACTCCCAACATGGCTCAGCACTTCCCCCAACATGGCTCAGCACTTCCCCCAACATGGCTCAGCACTACCCCCAACATGGCTCAGCTACTCCCAACATGGCTCAGCACTTCCCCCAACATGGCTCAGCACTTCCCCCAACATGGCTCAGCACTACCCCCCAACATGGCTCAGCACTACCCCCCAACATGGCTCAGCACTACCCCCCCAACATGGCTCAGCACTACCCCCAACATGGCTCAGCTACTCCCAACATGGCTCAGCTACTCCCAACATGGCTCAGGACTACCCCCCAACATGGCTCAGCACTACCCCCAACATGGCTCAGCACTTCCCCCAACATGGCTCAGCACTTCCCCCAACATGGCTCAGCACTACCCCCAACATGGCTCAGCACTTCCCCCAACATGGCTCAGCACTTCCCCCCAACATGGCTCAGCACTACCCCCCCAACATGGCTCAGCACTAACCCCCAACATGGCTCAGCACTTCCCCCAACATGGCTTAGCACTACCCCCAACATGGCTCAGCACTTCCCCCAACATGGCTCAGCACTACCCCCCAACATGGCTCAGCACTTCCCCCAACATGGCTAAGCACTTCCCCCAACATGGCTCAGCACTTCCCCCAACATGGCTCAGCACTTCCCCCATCATGGCTCAGCACTACCCCCCAACATGGCTCAGCACTAACCCCCAACATGGCTCAGCACTTCCCCCATCATGGTTCAGCACTTCCCCCAACATGGCTCAGCACTTCCCCCATCATGGCTCAGCACTACCCCCCAACATGGCTCAGCACTAACCACCAACATGGCTCAGCTACTCCCAACATGGCTCAGCACTACCCCCAACATGGCTCAGCACTACCCCCAACATGGCTCAGCACTACCCCCCAACATGGCTCAGCACTTCCCCCAACATGGCTCAGGACTACCCCCCAACATGGCTCAGCACTACCCCCAACATGGCTCAGCACTTCCCCCAACATGGCTCAGCACTTCCCCCAACATGGCTCAGCACTACCCCCAACATGGCTCAGCACTTCCCCCAACATGGCTCAGCACTTCCCCCCAACATGGCTCAGCACTTCCCCCCAACATGGCTCAGCACTTCCCCCCAACATGGCTCAGCACTACCCCCAACATGGCTCAGCTCTTCCCCCAACATGGCTCAGCACTACCCCCCAACATGGCTCAGCACTACCCCCCAACATGGCTCAGCACTAACCCCCAACATGGCTCAGCACTTCCCCCAACATGGCTCAGCACTTCCCCCAACATGGCTCAGCACTACCCCCAACATGGCTCAGCACTACCCCCAACATGGCTCAGCACTACCCCCAACATGGCTCAGCACTACCCCCAACATGGCTCAGCACTACCCCCCAACATGGCTCAGCACTTCCCCCAACATGGCTCAGGACTACCCCCCAACATGGCTCAGCACTACCCCCAACATGGCTCAGCACTTCCCCCAACATGGCTCAGCACTTCCCCCAACATGGCTCAGCACTACCCCCAACATGGCTCAGCACTTCCCCCAACATGGCTCAGCACTTCCCCCCAACATGGCTCAGCACTTCCCCCCAACATGGCTCAGCACTTCCCCCCAACATGGCTCAGCACTACCCCCAACATGGCTCAGCTCTTCCCCCAACATGGCTCAGCACTACCCCCCAACATGGCTCAGCACTACCCCCCAACATGGCTCAGCACTAACCCCCAACATGGCTCAGCACTTCCCCCAACATGGCTCAGCACTTCCCCCAACATGGCTCAGCACTACCCCCAACATGGCTCAGCACTACCCCCAACATGGCTCAGCACTACCCCCCAACATGGCTCAGCACTTCCCCCAACATGGCTTAGCACTACCCCCAACATGGCTCAGCACTACCCCCAACATGGCTCAGCACTACCCCCAACATGGCTCAGCACTACCCCCAACATGGCTCAGCACTTCCCCCAACATGGCTCAGCACTACCCCCAACATGGCTCAGCACTACCCCCAACATGGCTCAGCACTACCCCCAACATGGCTCAGCACTACCCCCAACATGGCTCAGCACTACCCCCAACATGGCTCAGCACTACCCCCAACATGGCTCAGCACTACCCCCAACATGGCTCAGCACTACCCCCCAACATGGCTCAGCACTTCCCCCAACATGGCTCAGCACTTCCCCCAACATGGCTCAGCACTTCCCCCAACATGGCTCAGCACTACCCCCCAACATGGCTCAGCACTTCCCCCAACATGGCTCAGCACTACCCCCAACATGGCTCAGCAGTACCCCCCAACATGGCTCAGCACTACCCCCAACATGGCTCAGCACTTCCCCCAACATGGCTCAGCACTAACCCCCAACATGGCTCAGCACTACCCCCAACATGGCTCAGCACTACCCCAAACATTAGTTTTTTGTTGCGTGGTGGTAATGCAACAGTATGACAACAGAGATTGCCACAATAGAGCTGCAGTGACATGGACTTTCCAAAACCAGTGGTAGATAACAGGAATTCTGCTAGTCTTGCGTCAGCCTCTTCTCCCCCCACCAGTCTGTCTGTCTGTGTGCATGCGAGCAGTGTGTGTGTCTGTGTGTGTGTTCGTGCCTGTGTGTGTGTGCGTTTGTGTTGAAAGTAAGCTGTAAACCAGATGGACCAGGACAACATGGGATTGTCTCTTGGAGCACAGACACACAAACTTGGCTTGAGAGACTGGCACCGATCGTCCTCTGAGACTCCCAGGGAAGGAACCAGGAGACTGGTTGTTCATCTCCTCCTCAATCGAGAGTTCAAAGGAAGATTATGCAAAGCAGGTAGATGGACTAACGGACATCCAAATGGAGAGACAGACAGGTATATACAGTTGAAGTCGGAAGTTTACATACACCTTAGCCAAACACATTTAAACTCAGTTTTTCACAATTCCTGACATTTAATCCTAGTAAAAATTCCCTGGCTTAGGTCAGTTAGGATCACCACTTTATTTTAAGAATGTGAAATGTCTGAATAATAGTAAAGAGAATGATTTATTTCAGCTTTGATTTCTTTCATCACATTCCCAGTGGGTCAGAAGTTTACATACACTCAATTAGTATTTGGTAGCATTGCCTTTAAATTGTTTATCTTGGGTCAAACATTTTGGGTAGCCTTCCACAAGCTTCCCACAATAAGTTGGGTGAATTTTGGCCCATTCCTCCTGACAGAGCTGGTGTAACTGAGTCAGGTTTGTAGGCCTCCTTGCTCGCACACGCTTTTCCAGTTTTGCCCACACATTTTCTATAGGATTGAAGTCAGGGCTTTGTGATGGCCACTCCAATACTTTGACTTTGTTGTCCTTAAGCCATTTTGCCACAACTTTGGAAGTATGCTTGGGGTCATTGTCCATTTGGAAGACCCATTTGCGACCAAGCTTTAACTTCCTGACTGATGTCTTGAGATGTTGCTTCAATATATCAACATAATTTTCCATCCTCATGATGCCATCTATTTTGTGAAGCACACAAATCCCTCCTGCAGCAAAGCAACCCCACAACATGATGCTGCCACCCCCGTGCTTCACCGTTGGGATGGTGTTTCTTCGGCTTACAAGCGTCCCCCTTTTTCCTCCAAACATAACGATGGTCATTATGGCCAAACAATTCTATTTTTGTTTCATCAGACCAGAGGACATTTCTCCAAAAAGTACGATCTTTGTCCCCATGTGCAAACGTAGTCTGGCTTTTTTCTGGTCGTTTTGGAGCAGTGGCTTCTTCCTTGCTAAGTGGCCTTTCAGGTTATGTCGATATAGGACTCGTTTAACTGTGGATATAGATCATTTTGGACCTGTTTCCTCCAGCATCTTCACAAGGTCCTTTGCTGTTGTTCTGGGAATGATTTACACTTTTCGCACCAAAGTATGTTCATCTCTAGGAGACAGAACGCGTCTCCTTCCTGAGTGGTATGATGGCTGCATGGTCCCATGGTGTTTATACTTGCGTACTATTATTTGTACAGATGAACGTGGTACCTTCTGGCGTATATAAATTGCTCCCAAGGATGATCCAGACTTGTGGAGGTCTACATTTGTGGAGGTCTTGGCTGATTTCTTTTGATTTTCCCATTATGTCAAGCAAAGAGGCACTGAGTTTGAAGGTAGGCCTTGAAATACATCCACAAGTACACCTCCAATTGACTCAAATGATGTCAATTAGCCTATCAGAAGCTTTTACAGCCATGACATCATTTTCTGGAAATTTCCAAGCTGTTTAAAGGCACAGTCAACTTAGTGCATGTAAACTTCTGACCCACTGGACTTGTGATACAGTGAAATAATCTGTCTGTAAACAATTATTGGAAAAATTACTTGTGTCATGCACAAAGTAGATGTCCTAACCGACTTGCCAAAATTATAGTTTGTTAACAAGAAATTTGTGGAGTGGTTGAAAAATGTGTTTTAATGATTCCAACCTAAGTGTATGTAAACGTCCTACTTCAACTGTATATACAGATAGATATAGACAGACAGGTACAGACAGGTACAGACAGGTACAGACAGGTACAGACAGGTACAGACAGACAGACAGACAGACAGACAGACAGACAGACAGACAGACAGACAGACAGACAGGTATAGACAGAGAGACAGAGAGACAGAGAGACAGAGAGACAGACAGACAGACAGACAGACAGACAGACAGACAGACAGACAGACAGACAGACAGACAGACAGACAGACAGACAGACAGACAGACAGACAGACAGACAGACAGACAGACAGAGACATAGAGAGATGGATATCTCCCCATGAATAAACATGGGGCCTATAAATATCCTGTTTATATAACAGGGTGAGGTTCCTGTCACGTCCGTTGTTGTAAGAATTGGACCAAAATGCAGCGTGGTTTGGGTTCATCATCTTTTATTATGAGAACCGGCACAAAACAATAAAGAGCAAAGAAACGAACGTGCAGCTTTGTCGTGCTCAAAAGCAACAATACAAAAACAAGATCCCACAACCAACAGGTGGGGATAAGCTGCCTAAGTATGATCCCCAATCAGAGACAACGATAGACAGCTGCCTCTGATTGGGAAACACACACAGCCAAAAACAAAGAAATAGAAAGCATAGACTTTCCCGCCCGAGTCACACCCTGACCTAACCAAACATAGAGAATAATAAGGAACTCTAAGGTCAGTGCGTGACAGCGTGACAGCGTGACAGTTCCTGTTTATCAGTGGTGGAAAAAGTACTACTTAAGTAAAAGTCTAAAAGTATTTAGTTTTAAATATACTTAAGTATCAAAAGTAAATGTAATTGATAAAATATCCTTAAGTGTCGAAAGTAAAACTAAAAGTATAAATAATTTCAAATTCCTTATATTAAGCCAACCAGACTGCACAATGCCAGCGGCACACTCCAACACTCAGATAACATATACAAACCAAGCATTTGTGTTTATTGAGTCCGCCAGATCAGAGGGATGTTCTCTTGATAAGTGTGTGAATTGGACAATTTTTCTGTCTGGTTAAGCATTCAAAATGTAACGAGTACTTTTGGGTGTCAGGGAAAATGTATGAAGTAAAAAGCACATTATTTTCTTTAGGAATGTAGTGAAGTAGAAGTAAAAGTTGTCAAAAAAATAAAGATTAAATACAAGTTCAGATACCCAAAAACCTACTTAAGTAGTACTTTAAAGTATTTTTACCCTTGTACTTTACAACACTGCTGTGTATCTGATAGGGTAAGGTTCCTGTTTATTTAGAAGGGTAATGTTCCTGTTAATCTAGGAGGGTACGGTTCCTGTTTGTCTAGGTAGTAAGGTTCCTGTTTATCTAGGAGGGTAAGGTTGCTGTTTATCTAGGAGGGTAAGGTTGCTGTTTATCTAACAGGGTAAGGTTCCTGTTAATCTAGGATGCTAAGGTTCCTGTTTATCTAGGAGGGAAGGCTCCTGTTAATCTAGGTAGTAAGGTTCCTGTTTATCTAGGAGGGAAGGCTCCTGTTAATCTAGGATGCTAAGGTTCCTGTTTATCTAGGAGGGAAGGCTCCTGTTAATCTAGGTAGTAAGGTTCATGTTTATCTAGGAGGGTAAGGTTCCTGTTTATCTAGGAGGGAAGGCTCCTGTTAATCTAGGTAGTAAGGTTCCTGTTTATCTAGAAGGGTAAGTGTCACGCCCTGACCTTAGAGAGCCTTTTTATGTCTCTATTTGGTTTGGTCAGGGTGTGTTTTGGGGTGGGCATTCTAGGTTTTGTTTTCTAGGTTTCTTTATTTCTATGTTTTGGCCGGGTATGGTTCTCAATCAGGGACAGCTGTCTATCGTTGTCTCTTTATTTTTATTTTATTTCACCTTTATTTGATTGGGAACCATACTGATTGGGAACCGTCTCTGATTGGGAACCATACTTAAGTAGCCATTTTCCCTCCTTTCAGTGTGGGAAGTTATCTTTGTTAGTGGCACTTTGCCCTGTAAGCTTCACGGTTGTTTTTCGTTTGTTGTTTTGTTGGCGACATTTTAAATAAAAAGAGAAATGTACGCTAACCAGGCTGCACCTTGGTCTTCTTCCAGCATCAGCCGTGACAGTAAGGTTCCTGTTTATCTAGGAGGGTAAGGTTCCTGTATCCTAGGAGGGTAAGGTTCCTGTATCCTAGGAGGGTAAGGTTCCTGTATCCTAGGAGGGTAAGGTTCCTGTATCCTAGGAGGGTAAGGTTCCTGTATCCTAGGAGGGCAAGGTTCCTGTTTATCTAGGAGGGTAAGGTTCCTGTTTATCTATGAGGGTAAGGTTCCTGTTTATCTAGGAGGGTAAGGTTCCTGTTTATCTAGGAGGGTAAGGTTCCTGTATCCTAGGAGGGTAAGGTTCCTGTATCCTAGGAGGGTAAGGTTCCTGTATCCTAGGAGGGCAAGGTTCCTGTATCCTAGGTAGTAAGGTTCCTGTTTATCTAGGAGGGTAAGGTTCCTGTTTATCTATGAGGGTAAGGTTCCTGTTTATCTATGAGGGTAAGGTTCCTGTTAATCTAGGAGGGTAAGGTTCCTGTTAATCTATGAGGGTAAGGTTCCTGTTTATCTATGAGGGTAAGGTTCCTGTTTATCTAGGAGGGTAAGGTTCCTGTTTATCTATGAGGGTAAGGTTCCTGTTTATCTATGAGGGTAAGGTTCCTGTTTATCTATGAGGGTAAGGTTCCTGTTTATCTATGAGGGTAAGGTTCCTGTTAATCTAGGAGGGTAAGATTCCTGTTAATCTATGAGGGTAAGGTTCCTGTTTATCTAGGAGGGTAAGGTTCCTGTTTATCTAGGAGGGTAAGGTTCCTGTTTATCTATGAGGGTAAGGTTCCTGTTAATCTAGGAGGGTAAATTCCTGTTTATCTAGGAGGGTAAATTCCTGTTTATCTATGAGGGTAAGGTTCCTGTTTATCTAGGAGGGTACGGTTCCTGTATCCTAGGAGGGTAAGGTTCCTGTTTATCTAGGAGGGTAAGGTTCCTGTTTATCTAGGAGGGTAAATTCCTGTTTATCTAGGAGGGTAAATTCCTGTTTATCTAGGAGGGTAAATTCCTGTTTATCTAGGAGGGTAAATTCCTGTTTATCTATGAGGGTAAGGCTCCTGTTTATCTAGGAGGGTAAATTCCTGTTTATCTATGAGGGTAAGGCTCCTGTTTATCTAGGAGGGAAGGCTCCTGTTAATCTAGGTAGTAAGGTTCATCTTCTTTTCAAGCACAGAGCTCAGCTCCAGCTCCCGCCAGGGTCCCTCTGAAGACAACATACGCCAACTCACCGTGTGATTAACGTCTTTAATTATTATAGGCTGTTAGACTGGGGAGATTACACACACATTACTGATGTTTGACTCTTTCCTTACATAACTTACCTCTTGCTACTGCATACTTCTCCCTCTCAGATGATACAACTTCTTCCATTTTGTCCAGACATATATTATAGCATGCTTAAAAATCATGAATGAGGCGCAAAATTACTAGTAGAGTTAGGTAAGTAGAACTTGGGGGTAAATGTTAGATGTGACAGTGATAACTACTAGTTAGGTAAATAGAACCAGGGAGAAATGTTAGATGTGACAGTGATAACTACTAGTTAGGTAAATAGAACCAGAGGGGAAATGTTAGATGTGACAGTGATAACTACTAGTTAGGTAAATAGAACCAGGGAGAAATGTTAGATGTGACAGTGATAACTACTAGTTAGGTAAATAGAACCAGGGGGTAAATGTTAGACGTGACAGTGATAACTACTAGTTAGGTAAATAGAACCAGGGAGAAATGTTAGATGTGACAGTGATAACTACTAGTTAGGTAAATAGAACCAGGGAGAAATGTTAGATGTGACAGTGATAACTACTAGTTAGGTAAATAGAACCAGGGGGAAATGTTAGATGTGACAGTGATAACTACTAGTTAGGTAAATAGAACCAGGGAGAAATGTTAAACGTGACAGTAATAACTACTAGTTAGGTAAGTAGAACCAGGGGGAATGTTAGATGTGACAGTGATAACTACTAGTTAGGTAAATAGAACCAGGGAGAAATGTTAAACGTGAGAGTGATAACTACTAGTTAGGTAAATAGAACCAGGGGAAATGTTAGATGTGACAGTGATAACTACTAGTTAGGTAAATAGAACCAGGGAGAAATGTTAAACGTGAGAGTGATAACTACTAGTTAGGTAAATAGAACCAGGGGAAATGTTAGATGTGACAGTGATAACTACTAGTTAGGTAAATAGAACCAGGGGGGAAATGTTAGATGTGACAGTGATAACTACTAGTTAGGTAAATAGAACCAGGGGGGAAATGTTAGATGTGACAGTGATAACTACTAGTTAGGTAAATTGAACCAGGGGGGAAATGTTAGATGTGACAGTGATAACTACTAGTTAGGTAAATAGAACCAGGGGGAATGTTAGATGTGACAGTGATAACTACTAGTTAGGTAAATAGAACCAGGGGGAAATGTTAGATGTGACAGTGATAACTACTAGTTAGGTAAATAGAACCAGTGGGGAAATGTTAGATGTGACAGTGATAACTACTAGTTAGGTAAATAGAACCAGGGGGAATGTTAGATGTGACAGTGATAACTACTAGTTAGGTAAATAGAACCAGGGGGGAAATGTTAGATGTGGCAGTGATAACTACTAGTTAGGTAAATAGAACCAGGGGGAAATGTTAGATGTGACAGTGATAACTACTAGTTAGGTAAATAGAACCAGGGGGGAAATGTTAGATGTGACAGTGATAACTACTAGTTAGGTAAATAGAACCAGGGGGAAATGTTAGATGTGACAGTGATAACTACTAGTTAGGTAAATAGAACCAGGGAGAATGTTAGACGTGACAGTGATAACTACTAGTTAGGTAAATAGAACCAGGGGGAATGTTAGATGTGACAGTGATAACTACTAGTTAGGTAAATAGAACCAGGGGGAATGTTAGATGTGACAGTGATAACTACTAGTTAGGTAAATAGAACCAGGGGGAATGTTAGACGTGACAGTGATAACTACTAGTTAGGTAAATAGAACCAGGGGGAATGTTAGATGTGACAGTGATACCTACTAGTTAGGTAAATAGAACCAGGGGGAATGTTAGATGTGACAGTGATAACTACTAGTTAGGTAAATAGAACCAGGGGGAATGTTAGATGTGACAGTGATACCTACTAGTTAGGTAAATAGAACCAGGGGGAATGTTAGATGTGACAGTGATAACTACTAGTTAGGTAAATAGAACCAGGGGGAATGTTAGATGTGACAGTGATAACTACTAGTTAGGTAAATAGAACCAGGGGGAATGTTAGATGTGACAGTGATAACTACTAGTTAGGTAAATAGAACCAGGGGGAATGTTAGATGTGACAGTGATAACTACTAGTTAGGTAAATAGAACCAGGGGGAATGTTAGTTGTGACAGTGATAACTACTAGTTAGGTAAATAGAACCAGGGGGAATGTTAGATGTGACAGTGATAACTACTAGTTAGGTACAGTACGTATAACCAGGGGGAATGTTAGATGTGACAGTGATAACTACTAGTTAGGTACAGTACGTATAACCAGGGGGAATGTTAGATGTGACAGTGATAACGGGGATTCACTTCCAGCCTTAGAGTGCCAGTGTCAGGTCTGAGGCTGAGTTTGTGTTTAAGACATAATACATGGAATAGCAATAGTCGTCATGGTCTTTGTCAGGTATATTGGGCAATTAACAGATACTGTAGACATGGGCTGTGTGGGAGATTTGGTTTGCGAAGCAGTTATTGATCACTTCAGAATTTCATAATACTCACTGATACGATTAATGGCACCCAAAAACATTAATCTATATTTTTTTAAACTCTGTTTAACTCTGTGTTTCCTGTATTCTGCTGGGAAATATTTGTTCCAAAGCCCTGTTTTTTTATAAATAGCATTAGCTAATAAAGCTGAAATGGCAACCTTTACAGTGTTATATCAGACAGGGTTATAAAGCGCTGTCATCCATTCCAGCTCCTATAAATCTATACCATATGTGACTGTAAAAAAAGCCCAATGCCATACTCCTGAGACGCAATCCTCCAGCCAAGACCAGGGGCTACTGCTTACTCCCCTTCATGGCTCAGTTCTCTGGAGTTCAGAGCCCACGTAAAAAAAAAGAAGAAGAAAAGCGAAAACAAGCCTCATTTCACAGAAGTGATGATGATGAATGATGGCATCATAGAGGCTGCTGCCGCTGCTGGTGCTTTATGTGGGGTTTGTAATGCAAGTCCCATGCTACAATTGGAGGCCTACTCTTTGGCATGGAGTGGAATGTCGACCGCACTACTGTCCTGGGTCCTTCTTGATTCGACAACTTGTTAACACAAATCTTATATATACTGAACAAAAATATAAACGCAACATGCAACAATTTTACTGAAGTGCAGTTCATATAAGGAAATCAGTCAATTGAAATAAATTCATAAGGCTCTAATCTATGGATTTCAAATGACTGGGAATAAAGACATGCATATGTTGGTCACAGATACCTTAAAAAAAAGGTAGGGGCGTGGATCAGAAAACCAGTCAGTATCTGGTGTGACCACCATTTGCCTCATGCATCGTGACTCATCTCCATCGCATAGAGTTTATCAGGCTGTTGATTGTGGCCTGTTGAATGTTGTCCCACTCCTCTTCAATGGCAGGAATTGGAACACCCAGAGCATCCCGAACATACTCAATGGGTCACATGTTTGGTGAGTATGCAGGCCATGGAAGAACTGGGATATTTTCAGCTTTCAGGAATTGTGTACAGATCCTTGTGACATGGGACCATGCATTATGGTCATGCTGAAACATGACGTGATGGCGGCGGATGAATGGCACAACAATTGGTCTCAGGATCTCGTTACATTATCTCTGTGTATTCAAATTGCCCTTGATGAAATGCAATTGTTTTTGTTGTCCGTAGCTTAAATCTGCCTATACCATAACCCCACCGCCACCATGGGGCACTCTGTTCACAACGTTAACATCAGCAAACCGCTCGCCCACACAACGCCATACAAGTGGTCTGCGGTTGTGAGGCCGGTTGGATGTACTGCCAAATTCTCTAAAACGACGTTGGATGTGATTTATGGTAGAGCAATGAACATTCAATTCTCTGGCAACAGCTCTGGTGGACATTCCTGCAGTCAGTGTAATGATCATGCTATTTAATCAGCTTCTTGATATGCAACACCTGTTAGGTGGATGGATTAACCTAGCAAAGTAGAAATACTCACTAACAGGGATGTAAACAATTTGGTACACAACATTTGAGAGAAATAAGCTTTTTGTGCGTTTCTGAGATGTTTATTTCAGCTAATGAAACATGGGACCAACACTTTACATGTTACGTTTATATTTTTATTCAGTGTAATTTGATATAATCGCTGCCTTAATGCCTCAGTGTTGTCAAAGAATCTGATGACGGCTGAGGGAGGATATTATTAAAGGCCTTTCTAGTTCTATGTGAAAGCCACAGAGCAGTTCTGCTGGTGGTCAAGATCGGGACAAGATCCTCCCTGCTGTTTAAATAAGAAAATAGGGTGTTAATTTATGATTTACAAATCCATGTGTGTAAACCATCAATAATGCCTGCTTTCAAAACCTGTATACAGATTGGCCCCCATCAGTCTCCTTGATCCTCTCTGCTGTTTTTTAAGTCCTTGCTTTCCCTGGGCAGTTTTAGAGACCCGATTGAGAGGCTCTGTTGATTTCCCTCCTTTATCTCTCTCTGTTTTAGAGACCTGATTGAGAAGCTCTGTTGATTTCCCTCCTTTAGCTCTCTCTGTTTTAGACACCTGAATGTAGACACTCTGACACTCGTTTCCCTCTCTCTATCTGCTCTCACAGTAGGAAAATACAATTAAGAGAACTCTGGGTGCCCACTGCCCGTCAACGTCCACCACACATTCATGGACCAATGACTTCCCATCATTTCCTCTTTGACGTCGGCAGCAAAATAAAATCTATAATGTTCTCTCCAGGAGCCATGCATGGAGCCCGGCATGGAGCACAGACATCCAATATTCCTTTATTCTACACTCTTTGATTCTCTTTTTCCTGGCGGCTGCACCCAGCTCGCCAGCAATGGTGTACACCCTGGTCAGGATTTGGAGCTTTTCAAGCTAGCTTGAAATAAAGTCAGAGTCACATTTATCAAGGGACTATTGATTTGGCTTGATGTGTTTGAGTAGTGTGCACTGAGGTTAGATTGATCAATGACCTGTTGCACACAGTAATTGCAATCAATTGATTGTCTATTTTTGAGATAACTAGCCAACGATAAACAACACTGGGTCAGTCATCTACTTACACTGCATTTTATATACTGTATGGAAGTCATTTGGTTGAGATAAGTTTAGACATATTACTTTTTTTTTATTTGAAGTGGATAATGAATGAACTACAATGTCCAAGATTAGGAAAATAACCAAACAAGAAATATATTGTACCCAACATAATACAACAGAATAAAATATATCCTATACTTAACCCAACGTAAGAAAAATAATTTAAAAAAACAGAAAAGCAATTAAAAGGTTTCAAGAAACAACCTTAGGAATCACTTATAGTACTGACTTTTTTTTTGCCAATATGAGTTAAGTCTTTAACTAACTTCCCCTTTAAATTATGGGTGTTGCATTTCCCCCTAATCACGCAATTATATTCCCTCACCACCACTGTGGACTACAAGGTTAGTTCTGAATAAAACATACTGAATTACACTGCTGAGAAACAGAGATGATAATCAAACCAAATGTTTTTATTTATTAACCATATCAGCACATGAGACTGTACATTCAGACCCATTGCTGAGTCACTTACAGTATATGAGATTTCAGCCCTTTACTGGCCGTTCCCAATTGCGGACCCAAACAGTAATGTGTTATTCCTGGGCAGGTCGGAGACTAAGGCTTTGATTAAAGGCGGACGTCAGATCATGCCCCAGTCACACTGTGACTGAATGCCATGTTGCCGGGCAGATCTGAGGGAACGATGATGGCGCTGGATCACAAAGGGATGCTCAGCGTATGTGTTTTCCCCTCCACCTGACTGAAGTCCTCTCCCTGGGGGTTTCGGCAGCTTGGAGGCCAATGCTCCACCATTATGTCATTAAGGAGACTGCTGCTTTAAAGTAGCCTACTCCCCTCTACAACATAAATAAAGTCCTCTAGTCATTCAGAAGAATGAGATAGAACTCATCTTGTTTTATCGTGCTTCATACCCTTAAAAACACCTTTACATGTAGTCATTTAAGCAGACACTCTTATCTAGAGCGACTTACAATTAGTGCATTCATCTTAAGATAGTTTGGTGAGACAACCACATGTCACAGTTAAAGTAAGTACATTTTCCCTCAATAAAGTAGTTATCAGCAAAGTCAGTGCGAGTTGGAAAATACATGTTTGTGTGGGGGGGGGGGGGCACCATGGGATTAATTTCAGAAATTCTTTGAAGAGGTAGAGTTTTAAACCCCTGCGATGCATCAGTGGGAGACTGGGCCTGTATCCACAAACCGTCTCAGAGTAGAAAATTGGTCATAAGTGCTGAGAATAGAGACATTACTCCTACTCTTATAGGTAAAAATAAAACTATGCATGAAATCTCTTTAGTCATAAGAGTCACACCAAGTTGACAGATATTTAGGAGACCTCATGTGCTGTCATAACCAGTTAAGAGTTACCAACAGGCATCTTGACAATAGAAAAATGCAGGGAGTCAGTGGTTCCTGCACCACATGCAATTGCTTTGGAGTTAAAAATTATATTTTGATATCTCAGGATAATCAATCCATAAATAATCTAGACCAACAGTACATGCAACAGTATCTCTAGTATTTTTGACAATGATTTCACACGAGGCCTATTTCACATGATATGCCTAAATCCAGAGGTTCTGGCGCTTTCTTCCCTGGGGGCTTCTGATTCAAGATTGGATCCGGATCCTGAGCCTTCGTCCTCTGTTCTGTCTCGCTCTCCGGTTGTTTCTACATTGGGCTCAGATCCTCAGATCTCCCCCCCTCATCGGGCCACGAGGCTGTCTAAGTCTCCGGCCCATTCATCATCTACGACGGATACTACAGCTGACTCAGGTTCATCGGGCCCCACCACCCTTCGGTCCTCGAGGGGTTTGCGAAACCACTCGAGGCTAAATAATTGCAGGACCTCCTCAGCCATTGCACCAGGTGTTGTCATCGGCAGCTCTATGGTAAGAAAAATCTCACCGGGGCTGTCCCCAACGAAAAAAAATCTTGGTTGACCGAAAGTCGTCTGTTCTTTCAAACAATCGATTGGCCAAAATGTTTAAACATGTACTTTTCCATATATAGACACACCCTATGTGTTTAAAAAAAATCAACTATATACATTGAGCTTACAATTTGATGAAATAAGACAAATGCCTCAAGAGAACACCAAAGATCTAGATAACCAGAAGAAAAAAACTTTCATCTGACCCAACTATTCTCCTCCTACTCCTGCTGCTTTCGCAGATTCTGCCATTACTCTCCTGAAGTTGCCGGTAACAGGCTACATGAGGAGTCGGCAACCTTTCTCATGTGGAAGGACAATTTATCTTACCATTTCTACTGATCTACGTGCCAGTTGTGGTTTTCATATGCACATTTTTGCGAAATAGTTTCATTTAATTTATAATAACGTCTTCATATCTCAATATCATTGCATGTGGTTAATCAAAATTATATCCGAATCTTAATGAAAATGATACAAACATAAAAAGTTACTTCTATTGCCATTGCCAACTAAGTAAAAATAGCCGACATAAAGCCAACAAATAAAAATATTGCAGCCAGCAGGTAGAAAATATCCTGATACAAATAAATATCCTATGAATCACATTGGCTACACATGGCCTGTCTGCAATGAACTTCAAACACTGTATCAACTATTAACTTGGGTCCAGCCGGAAGCTTGCACTAGCGAACTTGCAACATTGTATAAAATGTTCTGGGGCTCAGAGTTTCCCGCACCAGTGAGCTCGGGAAAGACACAGCTGTAGGCTATTTGTGCAAGGAGTGCTTAACTTGGGCAGGAGCTCACCTGAGCTGAGTACCGGCACCTCAAATTGTCTACTGCTTGAGCTCCTGTTCCTCTTATAGACTATTAGGGCAAAAGTATTGTGGAGCTCCTGCACATAAATATAAACAGTACCAGCACCCAAAATGAGTACCGGAACCTATTTCAGTCCAAGTCAAGCACTGATAAGAAGTAATCAGGTAGGCCTCTTTTGTGATGTTTCCACTGGATCAGAGCATGTCATTTTTCCCTTTCACGCTGAGTGGTTATCGAAAGGGAGAGAGCTGGAAAGATTTCTCAAATACATTGAGAAACTATTGTAATTCTCAATGGATGTAAAAACATGCTTTAATTGCTTTCTGATTCAGGTGAAAAAAACATTACTTTGAGAAGCTCCACAGGTCATTAGTCGTGGTGCGTTAAGCCAATCAGAAATACTATCAGATCCCCAAATGGGCACATTTATATGCCTACATTTACGTGCAGGCCAGGTAGCCTATAGGCCTACTTCAATGTGTTCGTGTCCTAACTCAACATTGACAGGAGCAATCCAAACAAAAGACAATGACTAAAATGTCAAAACTCGTAAATGGAATGAAATAAACCAACACTTGTTTCTCACAAGTGTAGCATAGGTTGTGCACTCTGCAAACAATGTGTCCACTCCGACAATGATAACGGGAAGACTGGAATAATAATATTGAATGCATTAACATAAATTACTGTAACCAAAGCAACAAACATTGTAGATAAGAAATGATTGGGGTCAGCCCTACATCTCGGTTCCCGGGGCAACAACCCTGATATCCTGGAGCACGAGTATGGGACATTACAAGGCTGCTTCTGAACATTCTACGATAGCGGCCGGTAGCTGACACTGTCGTAGTCCATGTGGAGTTAAAACAACATAAGGAGGGCTGGCTCGAAACTTCTGAAATTCTGATTCTAGCTCTGAAAGACTCCAAAAAGCGCCTGTTATTTCAGGTCCGGTACCGTCGTTGGGCCGTGGGTGTGAAAGAGTCAGTAGGCTACTGGCTTTACACGCCTGGCTAAAATATTTTTTGACACATTCTTTGACACAATTTTGACACATTCTGGAAACAGAAGATGCTCTACAGGAATGGTGGAGTTCATCCCTATCACCTTGGCTCCTGTCCGCTTATTTCAAGGCTACGTTGAGACAATTACTTATCAACGACCCAAGCTCAGCTCACATAATCCCTACTATTGTGTCGCTGAATTGTCGTAATGCTGCAGCAAATTTACATTATCCTAGGGGCGTTGGCAGTCACAATGTAAGTAACCTAATTTATGCCCCTCTAACTCCCCTTAATCCCTCTGTCAATCCTACAGCTTGTATATGCAGTAATCATGTGCCTATGAACCAGAGTAATACTTATAGCACTGAGACGGTGTGCCCTAGTAGGAAGTCCACTGTTTGCAGCTCACCCTGCACTAACAACTCAAACATGCATAACATTGTCATGTCTACTTCTGATAAGCTTCTCAGTAAAGCAATTAAAACAATCAAGCATCCCATGTTAAAAATATCCCACATTAAAATATGTAGCCTAAGAAACAATGTTCATGAAATCAATAACTTGATAGAGACAGATGGCATTCATATTCTAATCATCTCTGAAACTCACTGAGATAATATCTTTAATTGATGATACAGTGGTAGCAATACATGGTTATAACATCTACAGAAAATAAAGAAATGCCAATGGGGGAGGTGTTGCGGTCTATATTCAGAGCCACATTCCTGTAAAGCTTAGAGAGGATCTCATGTTAAATTCTGTTTTAGTAAAATGGCTACAGGTTCACCTTCCTCACCTAAAGCCCATTCTTGTGGGAACTTGCTATAGACCACCAAGCGCTAACAATTAGTATCTGGATAATATGTGTGAAACGCTTGATAATGTATGTGATATCAACAGAGAGGTATATTTTCTGGGTCACCTCAATACTGATTTGCTATAATCAAGTTGCCCATTCAGGAAAACGTTTCAAACTGTAACCAGTGCCCATAACCTGGTTCAGGTTATCAGTCAACCTACCAGTGTAGAATCAGTAGAATCAGATTTACAAAACAGATACACGTTATGGAACAGCGGGGACTGTGAAGAGACACACACACAGGCACAGACACACACGTACACATGGATGTTGTATTGTAGGTATGTGATAGTAGAGTAGTGACCTGAGGGCACACACTTAATGTGTTGTGAAAAGTGTTATGAAATGTAATGTCATGTAATATTTGTAATTGTATATAACTGCCTTAATGTTGCTGGACTCCAGGAAGAGTAGTTGCTGCTTTGGCATCCTTAATAAACACAAATACTTCTAACCACTAGGCTAATAAAGGGCTTGTGTTAGATGAAAATGACAGACCTTTCAAATGTTGGATGGAACATTATCGGCAAGTGACTTTATTCCTACTGTGACATAGCGATAGAGTTGTTAAACAGAGTGACAAGTGTATTGATATAACGTAAGTATTGTCAAAATTCCACTTTTAACAACCATCAGAATTTGTTTAAAAAAAATGGTATGCCAACATACAGTATTAGGCAAAAATGAACAGGAGGCATATTGATTATGTCATGTGAAAATTATATCAAATGTCCACATTTGATGTACAGTCACATTCACTGAGGTTGTCTGAAGAGTGCTATAGAGTTCACAGTCTGGTCATGCCTCATCAGGATTGGTTATTCCCCAATTTACAACAATGTCAATAAGTGTCATCACTCTTTCCTTTGCCGTACCTCAAACTGTCATGATTACCAGCTGAAATAAACTTTAATGAGTTGATTTTACTCCTGGCTCAGAGTTTGTCTGGGAGTTTTTTTGTCTTAATGTTGGGTTTTAACAGTATTATTTTCTTTGTGGATACGGGGCCTGGAGTTCCCTAGAACAGGGGTCGGCAACAAGCGAAAACAGACCCGCAAGTACATTTTTTGGCCCTCTAAAGTTTTGAGCCTATAGTGGATCTACTGTAGCCTATACTAGTGCACAGCTACATTTCTCAGAAGCTCCTTGGACTGTAAAAGTTCTGGAACTTTCCCAAAGTTCCCAGGTTTTCCAGAAATCCTGGTTAGAGAATTCTGATTTCCTGCTTATTCTCTCCTGATACCAGGAATCATTCAACCCAGTTTTCTGTAAAACCTGGGAATTTTTGGAAGGTTACAGGAATTTTGCAACTCTAAAAGCTCCCATGGAAATCAACTGTGCAATGTCATGGTCAGTTTGGTTCTGGTCAGTGGTTAAAAAAAAAACATAAAGACGTCTGACTGCTGCTAGGAAAGCAATCACTCAGCTTTTCTTGGATCTAGTTAATCTGTAAAGGGGTTAATAGGGCAGACGGATCATTTTCCGTTCCTCCTCAAGTCAAGGTGTTGAGCTAGCAGAAAGGACTGACTCATTACTAAATGGCTAAGGCACAGGTCAGGGCCCAGCAATAATGGCCAAGCACCAATAATAATCGCCCAGCGACGGGCCATCTGCCATCTAACCATTATTTGGGATTCAGATTACTTCAGCTGACCGTTCCTTCTGCTAGGTTAACTTGCCTCCCCAGTGTACACATTAGCATGCAGTACATGCTCATTGCCATCACACTGACTGTAGTCTGATTTGTAGTGCTATTTATTAGACTAATAAAAACCCATTACTGTGTTTATGTATCGCACAAGATATATAAAGCAAGGATGACCTCAGGGTGACAACCTATGCAAGGTCTCTAGCGCTGTGGTCTTTCCCTGTCCAGGTGTTCCAAGAATACGTGTCGGTAGCTGCATAATATCTTCACACTTTTATCTACAGTGCCTTCAGAAAGTATTCATACCCTTGACTTATTCCACATTTTGTTGTGTTACAGCCTGAATTCAAAATGGATTAAATAGCTTTTTTCTCTCACCCGTCTACACACAATACCCCATAATGGCATCACAATACCCCATAATGACATCACAATACCCCATAATGACAAAGGTAAAACAGTTTTTTTGACATTTTTGCAAATGTAATAGGAATAATTATTCAGACCATTTGCTATGAGACTCGAAATTTAGCTCAGGTGCATCCTGTTTCCATTGATCATCCTTGAGATGTTTCTACAACTTGATTGGGGGCCACCTGTGGTAAATTCAATTGATTGGACATAATTTGGAAAGGCACACACCGGTCTATATAAGGTCCCACAGTTGACAGCGCATGTCAGAGCAAAAACCAAGCCATGAGGTCGAAGGAATTTTCCATAGAGCTACGAGATAGGATCTTGGGAAGGGTACCAAAACATTTCTGCAGCATTGAAGGTCGCCAAGAACACAGTGGCCTCCTCATTCTTAAATGAAACAATTTTGGAACCACCAAGACTCTTCCTAGAGCTGGCCGCCCGACCAAACTGAGCAATCGGGGGAGAAGGGCCTTGGTCAGGGAGGTGACCAAGAACCCAATGGTCACTCTGACAGAACTCCAGAGTTCCTCTGAGGAGATGGGAGAACCTTCCAGAAAGACAACCATCTCTGCAGCACTCCACCAATCAGGCCTTTATGGTAGAGTGGCCAGACGGAAGCCACTACTCAGTAAAAGGCACATGATAGCCCGCTTGGAGTTTGCCAAAAGGCACCTAAAGGACGCAGACCATAAGAAACAAGATTCCTTGGTCTGATGAAACCAAAATTGAACTCCTTGGCCTGAATGCCAAGCGCCACATCTAGAGGAAACCTGGCACCATCATTACGGTGAAGCATTATTTATATTGTGTTTTGTTTTTCAGCGTCATGGACTGGGAGACTAGTCAGGTTCGAGAGAAAGATGAAGGGCGCAAAGTACAGAGATCCTTGATGAAAACCTGCTCCAGAGTGCTCGGAACCTCAGATTGGGAGCGAAGGTTCACCTTCCAACAGGACAACAATCCTAAGCACACAGCCAAGACAACGCAGGAGTGGCTTCGGTCTCTGAATGTCCTTGAGTGGCCCAGCCAGAGCCCGGACAGCTCTGGAGAGACCTGAAAATAGCTGTACAGCTACGCTCCCCATCCGACCTGACAGAGCTTGAGAGGATCTGCAGAGAAGAAAGGGAGAAACTCACAAAATACAGGTGTGCCAAGCTTGCAGCGTCATACCCAAGAAGACTCGAGGCTGTAATTGCTGCCAAAGGTGCTTCAACAAAGTACTGAGTCAAGGGTTTGAATACTTATGTAAATGTGATATTAGTTTTTGCCTTGTCATTAAGGGGCATTGTGTGTAGATTGATGAGGGAAAGAAACGATTTCATCCATTTTAGAATAAGGCTCTAACGTAACAAAATGTGAAAAAAGTCAACGGGTCTAAAAACTTTCCGAAAGGCACTGTAATACAGGTAAAAACCTAGGTGTTATTATAGATTCAGGACTACATTTCGAATCACACATTAGGAATCTGATCAAAATAGCTTTTTACCACCTGAGGAACACTGCTAAGGTGCCCCTGTTTCCCTCTCAGGCTGATACAGAGATACTTTTTATTAAAAGCAGGCTTGACTACTGTAATGCTTTCCTGTCTGGTCACCCAAGAAAGCCATTGGTCAACTGCAAAACCTACAGAATTCTGCAGCACAGGTACTGACCAAGACCAGACAGAGAACGCACATTACACCGATTTTAAGGTCTCTGCACTGTGAGTTTTAGAATACATTTTAAGATTCTTCTATAGGTTTTCAATCAATCCACGATTGTTCAACCCAATACATGTCAGACATGCTTTTAAGTTAGGTACCTAGTAGGTCCCACAGGTCCTCTGGCCTTTTAACTATCTGTTACGCACGCCTCTGAGAAGAGGGAACGCAACACCCTGCTACAACTCAACTCCCCGTGAAGCAAAAGAGGTATGGACTGTAGGTGCGAGTAAGGATGACAAAAGTCAGAATTTACCGTTTACTAGGATTTATTTCCTTAAACGGTAATATGGGGAAAAGGGGCTGGACGGAACCAAAGCAAAGAAAGTAAATATCAAAGCTTCCCCCTCTCCTATCTAACCTGCCTACCCACTACTTACCTAACTTAGCACCACCTGGTGCCCTAACCAAAATACAGGGGGTGGTCCGCCCAGGTCTTACCTAGTGTGCCTAGACATTAAATATACTACGGGTATATGTATGCCCTCGGGCCTCTTGCCTAAACACTCCCTAAGTGCCTTCCCCTTCCCCCCTGGGAACAAATGAAACAGAATAATTATTAACAATTTCACAAACACTTTACAACAAAACTGAGTAAACTAACTCAGGCCACTAAAGAAGCTTTGACAAAGCAACAAACACAGAACATATCAAAGCTGCTACCAACAACAACTAACACATTACATACCACACTTTCTGTTAAACAACCAATACTATATCACAATCTAATTCTCCAGCAAGGATCTCAGCCTGCCTATCATCTCTCCCTCTCTCTCTAATGATTTCTCCAAAATATTCAATCTCAATAGTTTTTTCCTGTGAAGCACATTGTGCTGCATTCCATGTCTGAAATGTGCTGTATAAATAAAGCTTGATTTTATTTATTGATACACCATCCAAAGTGTAATTAATAACTTTACCCTGCTCAAAGGGATATTCAATGTCCATTTTTTTTATTTATCTATCAATAGGTGCCCTTCTTTGCGAAGCATTGGAAAATCTCCCTGGTCTTTGTAGTTAAATCTGTGTTTGAAATTCACTGCTCGACCTTACAGATAATTATATGTGTGGGGTACAGAGATGAGATAGTCATTCAAAAATCCTGTTAAACACTAGTATTGCACACAGAGTGAGTCCATGCAACTTATTATGTGACTTGTTAAGCACAAATACATGGCCAGACACTATGCTCTTAACAGACACATGTCTCTAACGATAGTTTACATCCCAAATGGCAACCTATTCCCTATATAGTGCACTACTTTTGACTAGGGATCTGGTCTAGTCCCATATAGTGCACTACATGGGACTAGGGTGCCATTTTGGGACGCACCCTAAGTTTGCCAAAAGGCCCTTACAGCCAGGGATATTAAACCTTCAGAGGGGAACCCATTTTTTGTGCCAGAATCTCTGGGGACCCCTTTTTTATACAGAAATTCTGTCGACCACACCCCACCCCAAATTTAACAACACCTTTGAAATCTCTAAACGTAGATTATCACATTAACAAATAACCTTCAATTCATTACATTTTCATCTCTCTTATGAAAACTGAGAAAACAAATAAATACATTAATCTCAACCCTAGAAATATATTTTAATCAAAAAAGTTTGTAAATTAATCTCACCCCCAAAAATATATATATATTTTACGACCCCACTGCAATTCTCCCGGCGACCCAACTCATGACCCCGACTTTGAATAACACTGCTTTATACTGTATGCGAATCTGCTGGTTAGACCTGCAGATTGCAAACACAGGCACCTGAACAGTGTCCCATTTCCAGGACCAGGGAGGTAAGCAGGAGAGACTTTATATCATCCCCTGAGAACACGCATGGCTAAGTCATGTTTTATTCAGTGAGTGTCTGAATGAGCTCCCTCTGCTCCCTCCCTCCCTACAGTTCATCAGGACTGCACATACTGGAGGAGAGGAAGGTTTGATCAGGACTGGGGGATTCCTGGTGAGATCACCTACTAAGATGCTCCATAACCGTATGCATGCAGGCACGTGCACACACACGCACGCACACACACACACACACACACACACACACACACACACACACACACACACACACACACACACACACACACACACACACACACACACACACACACACACACACACACACACACACACACATCACATCTCCTCTGTGAGCCCATGGCTACGTAGCAACAGACATGGTGTAGTAACTATTCATTAGTTTATGTTGTTGCTTTGCTTGGAGGTCTAATGAGCTGCTGGACCTTAAATGGATTGTTCACTTGAGACAAATCGATACAGCCTGCGGATTGGCTAGGCTGGCTGTGCAGGGAGGGAGAGATGGGGGAGGTTTCTGGTCTGTGTAAGTTTCCAGAACCGTTGGCCATCATGACAGTTATACATATTTTACAATACAAATTGACAATTGTATTAATAAAATGCCAATAGCAATGGCAGAAATTCTATCTCTGTCGTCGATGTCAGCTACAACCTTAGACTGGCGATACTGTATATGGCCAAAGTCGGTTTCTCTGCTATATTTTATACTATTGGGGTTGGAAGGGAAAGGAGGAAGGGGAGGCAGGCTGCTGTCCAGAGGGAGGGAAAGGGAAAACATTGTAAAATGAATGTGCTCAGTGGGAGCAGTGACCTCTCCCCCTCTCTGTCCCCCTCCCTCTCCCTCCCTCTCTCCCAAATCCATCCACATCCTCTCGGCTCCTGGCTGCCTCGCCATTAAATCATATTCCACCACAACATTTCCTCATTTAATATTTGCTTTAATCTTTTAAGATCAATTGCCCCGCAGCCCCAAAAACACTTTTTACAGTGGTTAAAGGGGGTCACTGGAGGAACAACTGTTCATAGGGCCCACAGCTCATGTCGACCTCAGTGATTGACTGCCTCACGCCATAAGTGATTTGGCCAACCTACTGTCAAGCCTGTAATTGTTGGTGGTGGTGGTTGTGATTGGTGGACAAAGACTATGACTACATAGTTATTGATGACTACATAGTTATTGATGACTACATAGTTATTGATGATTGATTATTACATAGTTATTGATGACTACATTGTTATTGATTATTGATTATTACATAGTTATTGATGACTACATTGTTATTGATGACTACATAGTTATTGATGACTACATTGTTATTGATGACTACATAGTTATTGATGACTACATAGTTATTGATGACTACATTGTTATTGATGACCACATTGTTATTGATGACTACATAGTTATTGATGACTACATAGTTATTGATGACTACATAGTTATTGATGACTACATAGTTATTGATGACTACCTTGTTATTGATGACTACATTATTATTGATGACTACATTGTTATTGATGACTACATTGTTATTGATTACTACATAGTTATTGATGACTACATTGTTATTGATGATTACATTGTTATTGATGACTACATAGTTATTGATGACTACATTGTTATTGATGACTACATTGTTATTGATGACTACATAGTTATTGATTACTACATTGTTATTGATGATTACATAGTTATTGATGACTACATTGTTATTGATGACTACATTGTTATTGATGACCACATTGTTATTGTTATTGATGACTACATTGTTATTGATTATTGATGACTACATAGTTATTGATGACTACATTGTTATTGATGACTACATAGTTATTGATGACTACATTGTTATTGATTATTGATGACTACATAGTTATTGATGACTACATTGTTATTGATGACTACATAGTTATTGATGACTACATTGTTATTGATGATTACATTGTTATTGATGACTACATTGTTATTGATTATTGATGACTACATTGTTATTGATTATTGATGACTACATTGTTATTGATGACTACATTGTTATTGATGACTACATTGTTATTGATGACTACATTGTTATTGATGACTACATAGTTATTGTTATTGATGACTACATAGTTTATGATGATTGATGACTACATTGTTATTGATGACTACATTGTTATTGATGACTACATTGTTATTGATTATTGATGACTACATTGTTATTGATGATTACATTGTTATTGATTATTGATGACTACATAGTTATTGATGACTACATAGTTATTGATGACTACATTGTTATTGTTATTGATGACTACATAGTTTATGATGACTACATTGTTATTGTTATTGATGACTACATAGTTATTGATGACTACATAGTTATTGATGACTACATTGTTATTGATTATTGATGACTACATTGTTATTGATGACTACATAGTTATTGATGACTACATTGTTATTGATGACTACATAGTTATTGATGACTACATTGTTATTGATGACTACATTGTTATTGATGACTACATAGTTATTGATGACTACATAGTTATTGATGACTACATTGTTATTGATGACTACATTGTTATTGTTATTGATGACTACATTGTTATTGATGACTACATTGTTATTGATGATTACATTGTTATTGATGACCACATTGTTATTGATTACTTCATAGTTATTGATGACTACATAGTTATTGATGACTACATAGTTATTGATGACTACAGTGTTATTGATGATTACATTGTTATTGATGACTACATTGTTATTGATGATTACATAGTTATTGATGATTACATAGTTATTGATGACTACATAGTTATTGATGACTACATAGTTATTGATGACTACATAGTTATTGATGACTACATTGTTATTGATGATTACATAGTTATTGATGATTACATAGTTATTGATGACTACATAGTTATTGATGACTACATAGTTATTGATGATTACATTGTTATTGATGATTACATAGTTATTGATGATTACATTGTTATTGATGACTACATAGTTATTGATGACTACATAGTTATTGATGACTACATAGTTATTGATGACTACATAGTTATTGATGACTACATAGTTATTGATGACTACATTGTTATTGATTATTGATGACTACATAGTTATTGATGACTACATAGTTATTGATGACTACATTGTTATTGATGACTACATTGTTATTGATGATTACATTGTTATTGATGACTACATAGTTATTGATGACTACATAGTTATTGATGACTACATAGTTATTGATGACTACATAGTTATTGATGACTACATTGTTATTGATGATTACATAGTTATTGATGACTACATTGTTATTGATGACTACATTGTTATTGATTATTGATGACTACATTGTTATTGATGATTACATAGTTATTGATGACTACATTGTTATTGATGATTACATTGTTATTGATTATTGATGACTACATTGTTATTGATGATTACATAGTTATTGATGACAACATTGTTATTGATGACTACATTGTTATTGATGATTACATAGTTATTGATGATTACATTGTTATTGATGACTACATAGTTATTGATGATTACATAGTTATTGATGACTACATTGTTATTGATGATTACATAGTTATTGATGACTACATAGTTATTGATGACTACATTGTTATTGATGACTACATTGTTATTGATGACTACATAGTTATTGATGACTACATAGTTATTGATGACTACATAGTTATTGATGACCACATTGTTATTGATGACTACATAGTTATTGATGACTACATCGTTATTGATGACTACATAGTTATTGATGATTACATAGTTATTGATGACTACATAGTTATTGATGACTACATTGTTATTGATGACTACATAGTTATTGATGACTACATAGTTATTGATGACTACATTGTTATTGATGACTACATAGTTATTGATGACTACATAGTTATTGATGACTACATTGTTATTGATGACTACATAGTTATTGATGACTACATTGTTATTGATGACTACATAGTTATTGATGACTACATAGTTATTGATGACTACATAGTTATTGATGACTACATAGTTATTGATGACTACATAGTTATTGATGACTACATTGTTATTGATGACTACATTGTTATTGATGATTACATTGTTATTGATGACCACATTGTTATTGATGACTACATAGTTATTGATGACTACATTGTTATTGATGACTACATAGTTATTGATGACTACATAGTTATTGATGACTACATAGTTATTGATGACTACATTGTTATTGATGACTACATAGTTATTGATGACTACATTGTTATTGATGACTACATAGTTATTGATGACTACATTGTTATTGATGACTACATAGTTATTGATGACTACATAGTTATTGATTATTGATGACTACATAGTTATTGATGACTACATTGTTATTGATGACTACATAGTTATTGATGACTACATAGTTATTGATGACTACATTGTTATTGATGACCACATTGTTATTGATGACTACATTGTTATTGATGACTACATTGTTATTGATGACTACATTGTTATTGATGACTACATTGTTATTGATGACTACATTGTTATTGATGACTACATAGTTATTGATGACTACATTGTTATTGATTACTACATAGTTATTGATGACTACATAGTTATTGATGACTACATTGTTATTGATGACCACATTGTTATTGATGACTACATTGTTATTGATGACTACATAGTTATTGATGATTACATTGTTATTGATTACTACATAGTTATTGATGACTACATAGTTATTGATGACTACATTGTTATTGATGACTACATTGTTATTGATGACTACATTGTTATTGATGACTACATAGTTATTGATGACTACATAGTTATTGATGACTACATTGTTATTGATGACTACATTGTTATTGATGACCACATTGTTATTGATGACTACATTGTTATTGATGACTACATTGTTATTGATGATTACATTGTTATTGATGACTACATAGTTATTGATGACTACATTGTTATTGATGACTACATTGTTATTGATGACTACATTGTTATTGATGACTACATTGTTATTGATGACCACATTGTTATTGATGACTACATTGTTATTGATGACTACATTGTTATTGATGACCACATTGTTATTGATGACTACATTGTTATTGATGACTACATAGTTATTGATTACTACATAGTTATTGATGACTACATAGTTATTGATGACTACATTGTTATTGATGACCACATTGTTATTGATGACTACATTGTTATTGATGACTACATTGTTATTGATGATTACATTGTTATTGATTACTACATAGTTATTGATGACTACATAGTTATTGATGACTACATTGTTATTGATGACTACATAGTTATTGATGACTACATTGTTATTGATGACTACATTGTTATTGATGACTACATTGTTATTGATGACTACATAGTTATTGATGACTACATTGTTATTGATTATTGATGACTACATTGTTATTGATGACTACATAGTTATTGATGACTACATAGTTATTGATGACTACATTGTTATTGATTATTGATGACTACATTGTTATTGATGACTACATTGTTATTGATGACTACATTGTTATTGATTATTGATGACTACATTGTTATTGATGACTACATAGTTATTGATGACTACATAGTTATTGATGACTACATTGTTATTGATGATTACATAGTTATTGATGACTACATAGTTATTGATGACTACATAGTTATTGATGACTACATTGTTATTGATGACTACATAGTTATTGATGACTACATAGTTATTGATGATTACATAGTTATTGATGACTACATTGTTATTGATGACTACATAGTTATTGATGACTACATAGTTATTGATGATTACATAGTTATTGATGACTACATAGTTATTGTTATTGATGACTACATAGTTATTGATGACTACATTGTTATTGATGATTACATTGTTATTGATGATTACATAGTTATTGATGACTACATTGTTATTGTTATTGATGACTACATAGTTATTGATGACTACATTGTTATTGATGACTACATAGTTATTGATGACTACATAGTTATTGATGACTACATAGTTATTGATGACTACATAGTTATTGATGACTACATTGTTATTGATGACTACATTGTTATTGATGACTACATTGTTATTGATTATTGATGACTACATAGTTATTGATGACTACATTGTTATTGATGATTACATTGTTATTGATGACTACATAGTTATTGATGACTACATTGTTATTGATGATTACATTGTTATTGATGACTACATTGTTATTGATGACTACATTGTTATTGATGATTACATTGTTATTGATGACTACATTGTTATTGATGACTACATAGTTATTGATGACTACATTGTTATTGATGATTACATTGTTATTGATTATTGATTACTACATAGTTATTGATGACTACATAGTTATTGATGACTACATAGTTATTGATGACTACATTGTTATTGATGATTACATTGTTATTGATGACCACATTGTTATTGATTACTTCATAGTTATTGATGACTACATCGTTATTGATTATTGATTACTACATAGTTATTGATGACTACATTGTTATTGATGACTACATAGTTATTGATGACTACATCGTTATTGATTATTGATTACTACATTGTTGGGGTTAGAGCTGACAAAAAAAGGCATTCCACTGTGCATGTGACATAAAACATGAAACTTAATCTAGCACACCTGATTCTAATAATTAGCTGGTTTATAAAATGAATCAGGTTAGTTACAACTGGGGTCGGAGAGAAAACCTACAGGACGGCAACGCTCCAGGAACAGGTTTGGAGAGCCCTTATATAGTAGGTGATGTGGGATTCATTGCCCACTACAGTCTGACAGTAAGTGATACTAGTGCTGCTGTAGCACACAGGGATGTGTGAATCTTACTCCTCAGCCTGAAGTGTCACCACTTGGTCCGCAAAATTACTAGCTTTTCGCGCGGCGCCGACTAGTAAGACGCTTCAGGTGGGAGACCACGTGCTAGCAAAGGCAGAGTTCCTGGGTTCGAGCGTCGGTGTACACCGAATCAGGAGGAAGTGGTACTCGCTAAACAAGCAGTGACATCCTTTACATTCCCTCCCATGGCATAATTTATCAAATGAAAAGAAGCCATTTACCATAGAGGCACCATAGTTCCTTTTACCGTTCTCTCTACTGTATATAGAGTCCTATGATCACTGCCTGCATGTATATTTGAGTGTTTAGTTTTCATTTGTCAGGAGCAATATTTTCTTATTATTACAACCCAAGATTTATCTTCACAGTAATTGCTGCTCCTAGTCTCCACGAATCAGCCTGCATATTTAGAAGACCACTATAATAAGACTGTATTCAAATGATTATCTCCTCGTTCTGTGCCTATAATGTGGAAGAAATGCATAATAATGTTATGGCTGAAGAACAAGCACACCTCAGCTCTTAAGAGCAGCATCGGCTAAGTCTGAAGTGCTCCTGAATATGACTTCCTGAATAGGACTTCCTGAATAGGACTTCCTGAATAGGACTTCCTGAATAGGACTTCCTGAATAGGACTTCCTGAATAGGATTTCCTGAATAGGACTTCCTGAATAAGACTTCCTGAATAAGACTTCCTGAATAAGACTTCCTGAATAAGACTTCCTGAATAAGACTTCCTGAATAAGACTTCCTGAATAAGACTTCCTGAATACGACTTCCTGAATACAACTTCCTGAATAAGACTTCCTGAATAAGACTTCCTGAATAAGACTTCCTGAATAAGACTTCCTGAATAAGACTTCCTGAATACGACTTCCTGAATAAGACTTCCTGAATAGGTATCTGCATGAGAAGCATTGTGCAAGCATAAACTACTACAACGCATGCAGTCATTGAGTGTATATGGCCTTCATGGAAAGAGTGAGACATTTTCTCAGAAGGCATAGCTGAAAGGCTTGATTCATATTATTGAATATGAAGCATATGCACTATAACATATATTTGCATACTTTCAGTTCCATGATCAAGTGGGAGTGACTAGGCCAGAGAGATTGTGCAAGGGAAGTAAGTGTGGATACTGGATATAATCTGCAAAGAAAATCTCTCTCTCTCTCAATAACAGCAGCATATTTAACAGTATGTCTGAGTCCAGAGACCAGTGGCACAACAATAACAGCAGAAAATCTACCAGCCAGGAAGGTAAAGAGGATATAGACCACAGGCTCGTGGTAATGGCTGGAGCGGAATAGGTGGAATGGTTTGATGCCATTCCATTGGCGCCGTTCCAGCCATTATTATGAGCCATCCTCCCCTCAGCAGCCTCCACTGATGTAGATGAATGTTCACACTAACCTGCCAGTATAACCGTTACGGGGTGTAGTTGATCGGTGATCGGCTAGTTTGTTTTGTTATCCAGACAGGACTTTTACAACGACCTGAACATGGCGAACTTGACATTTGTCTTCATTCATTACTGTAGAAGAGCATTCTGACACAATAACCACACTGAGACATGAGAGGGAAAACAGCTGTCCTTCTCCCTCCCTGAGGGTGGATGACTGTAGGCCATCTGAGCCGGTGCCTTTCCTCCATGGTACCACTCTGCTATCTGAAGACAACGTTTGCCTGGCTGCCTTCCTTTTCTCCCCCATAAATAATTTTGGCACAGTGTCATTGTCAGTTGTCGTATGCTTTGAAACAAGAACATGACTTTTCTTCCCCAACACAGATCTCAGAGGAAGCCCGGAATATGTAACCGAGCTGAATACAAATCATCCACTAGAATGCTTAAGGATCTGTGAAATGGCCGATGTTCTGTACTCGTAGCCAGGCACCGAGGTCCTGCTGCACTGACAGGTAAAAGAGAGTTCCTACAGCCAAGCAAAATTGCTCTAAATATTTATTTCTAAGAATTCATCAATCTGGCTAAGTATGTTCTTCTAGTCTGTAGAGCATATTGCACCTTCACTTTGAATGAATTATATTGTGTCATTTCTTAGTTTTCATGTGTTATGTACCAACTTTTTAAGCAAATGATTAATTTCCCCCTGGTGGGATAATAAAGTTGATCTGAGTCACACAGTTACAAAACCTGCTCTGAGGAGAGACTGACTCCGAGGGAATGGAGCCTTCAAATTCCAAGCAGAACTCTGAAGCATCATAAGCAGCAGTTCATATTCATGACATGTTCACATTGAGCTCTGGGGGCATTACTCGATTAAAATATCACAGTGTACCAAATCTTATTACTGAACTGATCTAGAATTCACAGCGAGCAGAGGCCAGGCCTTTGGAACTTGGTTGACTGAACGGTTGCTGTCCTGACCAACAGATATATCTTGGCCAAATGCCAGGGCTACATCAGTCCCATCAGTGATCATAGTCCGTACTGTAACCTAGGAAACATCTGTTTGCCACTGAGCCTTCTTTACCCATAAATGCCGGTGGTATTCCATGGTATATGTCAACATATTCTGATAGCAGATTGGTGTTTTAGTCCCAGGGCCATAACAAGTCAATGGACTGCTCTAACCTCAATCAGAATAGCTGGGGAGATTGCACACAGACCAAAATCATCTCCTTAATTAAGACTTTTGAAAAAGAAGCATGCCTGGTTTTATTGAATTCCATCAGGACGTTAATAAGACTATTTTATCATGGAGGCTTCGGGTGGTCTACTTTCCTGTGACTACGTTGTAACCCAGAAGTAACCTGCATGTAACCTGCATGGTATGTGACAGGCAGGACACATATGGGCCAATACCCAATGTTGTCACAGTACCGTCATTTGTACGAATACATATCGTGCCAGAATACGATATGAATAGAGCCCAATAGATCCACTAGTTACAGGTAGAAAAACACAAGGAAATCCAACTTGTAGACGGCAATGTAACGTCCTGACCAGAGTTCTTATGTGTTTTGCTTGTTTAGTGTTGGTCAGGACGTGAGCTGGGTGGGCATTCTATGTTGTGTGTCTAGTTTGTCTGTTTCTATGTTGGGTTAAATGTGTTGCCTGATATGGTTCTCAATTAGAGGCAGGTGTTTGACGTTTCCTCTGATTGAGAACCATATTAAGGTAGGCTGTTCTCACTGTTTGTTTGTGGGTGATTGTTCCTGTGTCAGTGTTGGTGCTACACGGGACTGTGACGGTTAGTGTGTTTTGTCAGTTTGTATAGTGTCTTGTTTTGTTTGATTAAATTAATTATGTCTAATTACCACGCTGCACATTGGTCCTCTGATCCTTCTTGCCTCTCCTCGTCTGAGGAGGAGGACGACGTAGACTGCCGTTACAGGCAAAGTTAAATGGCTCCTATTGGTTCAGACTTCAAAAGTTAGCAGTGCCAGTAAATGTACTGGATCTCGCTTGGCAATATTGGCAAAGTTGATTTACAGTTATGGCACATTGTTAAAGTAATATCATCTTGTTAACTGGGCGAGACCTAACAAATGTCCACAGGATAGTAATGACAAAAGTTAGTGGAGTCAAAAAATATAGCACTTTAAAATGAAGAGGCGTGGGTATGGGCTATTAAATGCCTTGTCTATTTTATTCAGTATATTGTTCAAAAAGTAATTTACAGAAGTCCATGATTGAATTACATACATCTAGGAATGTAAATACCTATTTGTTCAGCTGTGACGTGTGAAACGTGGCCTAATGGGGGAAGTGTTTTGTAGAGAGCAACATGTTTAATATTCCTTAAATTACTGATATGAAATCAACAAATAAAAGAACAAGCACATCGACCAACCTGTTGTCATGGTGAGTAAATGGGTTCATTATTTTGCAGAAAAAAGAGTCATAGAAACGTAAAATCCCCTTGGGAAAAACCCCACCAGGGTAAGTCAAGCCTTGAATACACTAGTGGATTAATTTCCTCATCATTTTGTCTGACTGAGGAGTAACTGCCTCATAGATTTTTACAACTTCCTAAAAATGGCATTGCTATTTCTTTAATAAAATGTACTAAACCCTCAAACTGTAATTGTAGTAATGCTCAGTGAACTGTGTCTCCAGGTCCCCAAACTCTAGTGAAAGATACTAATGCATCCGTATTACCAAGATGGTTCACTGAGAGACGGTCAGCCTCTGTTATGCTCTGTCCTGTGCCAAGAGTAGACTCCGTTCAAACCATTGGGGAACCATAATGATGCACACAATGATGGAATCATTCGAGGGAAGAAGACATAGTAACTGTGAGGAGGAAAGTTGTCTTTGTCATGACTATTCAGCCGAGGTAAACAGCCCTCCCTCCAAAAGAACACACCACCACCAACCTTCCCAAACTGGCAGACAAACAAGAAGAAGAAAAAGCTATTGATAATACCTTAGTGTTCCTGGGAGGGATTGTCATTCCTTGCGGTATTGATTCTCCCCCTTCAGCCTGACTCTGTAATTGCGTTTTAACTGTAAGTCATTATAGAGGGACAGTTCAGGTACAGTAATAAAGCAGCAAGCTAAAGGCTCACAATAAACCAAGGTCTTTTATTCTGCCAGCACGTCTCAATGGTTCCCGTGTGAAAAGCAGTGGAAAGACGTGTTGAGGTCGTATTCAATATGAAGTGTATTGAATGCGATTTTTTTTGTTTATTTTATCTTTCTGTCTCTCTCGCGCCTTTCATTTCCTTTCAAATAAAGTTTCATTCCACGACTCTACTTCCTGAATGGTGTGTTGTGTCGAGGTGGTCGCCGACTCTCTACCCCTTTACTAAAACCTAGTCAGTACATCTCACTGTGCAAGTCTCGACTGTATAGAACACTTACACACAACCCTTAACCACACCTAGACAACCAATACCAATGTCCACAGAATAGTTCCCTCTTGAGGGACTGCGACTGAGATGTTCAGCTGTGAAAGGAAATGTTTGGATTTCCAGTGCAGTGCTGTATATCCAATTCGGTTTCTTCTACCGTCTCTTTGCCCTCTTTAGTGCTGGTTTATTGCAGCTGTCTCTTTGTTCACACATTTGAATAATAACTGTAATTATAAACTGTATTTCTTGCCGTCGCTGGGGAACACTTGATGTTCCAAACACATGTGAACACAGGACAATTAGACTAGTGTTGCAGCCTCCACGGACCAGATAACTATGGGGTCGGAGGACACTAGAAACCTTTTTCCTGCCATCTATAGGTCTGCTCTATAGTTTGGAAAGTCGTGAGAGGTGAGCAGAGAGGTGAGCTTGTTCCGACACACTCAGTCTGTAGTGAACACCAAGCAAAGATGGAGAAACACACAGACAATCTTCAAACATACAGATGAAGCCAGGCAAAGACTCAAGAAGTCTGGGAAGCTGGATGAAGTCACAATATCTGACATTGGCAAACATGGCTAACCAGTGTAACCATTACCAATCCAGTTACATGAAAGGACGAACATACGTTCTATACCACCAATCAGTTCTGCTGCACAGCCACCGAATGTCTAGACTTCTCTCCGGTCACAGCCTCTCGTTGTTTCGCTGACATTCTCCCCATTCATATGTCATTCACCTCCGCATAATCGAGAGTGATTTACTTCCCTCCATACCCAGTAGGCTTGGCATTGTGAGATGCACTTAGGCTGCAGGGTTGGACTCAATTCTAATTGAAGGCAGTCAATTCAGGAAGTAAACAAAATTACATTTCAATAATAACAAAAATAACATTTATTTTCAATGACTTCTCAATCAACTGAAAAGTAAAAGCTATTTCTTACAATGGAAAACTGCTGAATTTGAAATTCAAATCACTTACTGAATAGACTGCCTTCAATTAGAATTGAGCCCAAACCTGTTAGGCTGGTAAAGACCGGAAACCCAATAAATCCCAGTTGACGCATCCAGTGTATTCCTAGGCAATGAGGTACATTACATTGACCAGCCTGGAAAATGAACATATATTTAGGCAGAGAAGGGAAGAGAAGAAGAATTTTTGTGACAAAGTGAAATGCAAAATAACAACATGTTAAAGGTTGCTGGGAAAATCATGGATTCCCACCAGTAAACAAAGAGGTCAGACCAACATCCAGTTTTGGTTGATAGTTGACTGAGTTGCAAACAAACGCAAATTAAACGTTGATTGATCAAAACCTGTGTACGTTGATGCTATTTTGTAAATGCCAACAGCTAGCCATGTGACGGAACGTGACTATGTTGAATAAGTAAGATAAAATGATGAGGAGAACATTATGTTGATAACCAATTTTTGCCTCGGGAGTCAAAAAACATTGAATTGATTCAGGTTTTGTGTGACTTTCAGCACCTAGCTGAAGAGCATCTGGCTGTTTCCACTCTTGGTAGCATAAAATCATTAAAAATGAGTCAGCTTGTATTGACTGCTCAAGAGCTAAACCACCTCTAAGAAAAGGTGACGATGGAAGGATAGTCATGGTTGAGCCAATAATATCAATATGAGGAACATAACCCCTGTCATACTGTCTCACACTGGGGAGCCTCAAGTCTCAGCCACAGAGACAAAAGAAGCATTGGTGCTATAAGAAAATAAGCCATGATGGCCGGCGGTACGACCCAATGTTAATTATCGCATCATTCATCGACTGATTTCATCCTGAGAAAGCTCATATGTTTCGAACAAAGTGCCTCAGAGGAGTTACATCAGCCAAAGACTGACAGTGCATGAAAATGTCACCTATTGGACTCGGCTGCCCAGTCCCCCCCCCCCCCCCCCCCCCCCCACCCCCCCACAGCTCTAGTACAGCCATCTCACTTTGGTTGCTTAGCTCCCTCATCTGTAGTACATCCAGGGAACTTTAGTTACTTAGCTCCCTCATCTGTAGTACAGCCAGGGAACTTTAGTTGCTTAGCTCCCTCATCTGTAGTACAGCCAGGGAACTTTAGTTGCTTAGCTCCCTCATCTGTAGTACATCCAGGGAACTTTAGTTGCTTAGCTCCCTCATCTGTAGTACAGCCAGGGAACTTTAGTTGCTTAGCTCCCTCATCTGTAGTACAGCCAGGGAACTTTAGTTGCTTAGCTCCCTCATCTGTAGTACAGCCAGGGAACTTTAGTTGCTTAGCTCCCTCATCTGTAGTACAGCCAGGGAACTTTGGTTGCTTAGCTCCCTCATCTGTAGTACAGCCAGGGAACTTTAGTTGCTTAGCTCCCTCATCTATAGTACAGCCAGGGAACTTTGGTTGCTTAACTCCCTCATCTGTAGTACAGCCAGGGAACTTTGGTTGCTTAGCTCCCTCATCTGTAGTACAGCCAGGGAATTTTGGTTGCTTAGCTCCCTCATCTGTAGTACAGCCAGGGAACTTTGGATGCTTAGCTCCCTCATCTGTAGTACAGCCAGGGAACTTTAGTTGCTTAGCTCCCTCATCTGTAGTACAGCCAGGGAACTTTGGTTGCTTAGCTCCCTCATCTGTAGTACAGCCAGGGAACTTTGGTTGCTTAGCTCCCTCATCTGTAGTACAGCCAGGGAACTTTGGTTGCTTAGCTCCCTCATCTGTAGTACAGCCAGGGAACTTCCAGCGTACGCAGTTAGAGCAGCTGGACTGAAAGTCAGCCAAACAATCAATTCCAACTGCCTCACTAGACAGCACAGCACAGTAGCAGGCTCATCTGCCGAGCGCTGCCTAACATCCAGAGTCATTTGCCACTCCGCAATGCATGACTGCCTCACTTAATAGGCTGCATAAGCTGGACGCTCGTCACCCACATGGACCTTCATTTAGCCGAGTGGAAGGGAAGTGTGGGCACTTCATCATTCTGACACTTCACAAACACACATCTCTCCACTATTTAATTGATATAAGAAAAAATTGTCAGTTTTCACGTGTGTGTGTGTGTGTGTGTGTGTGTGTGTGTGTGTGTGTGTGTGTGTGTGTGTGTGTGTGTGTGTGTGTGTGTGTGTGTGTACGCGTGTGTGCGTGTGTGTGAGTGTGCGTGCGTGTTTGTGTGTGTACGCGTGTGTGCGTGTGTGTGAGTGTGCGTGCGTGCGTGCGTGCGTGTGTGTGTGCGTGCGTGCGTGCATGTGTGTGTGTGTGTGTGTGTGTGTGTGTGTGTGTGTGTGTGTGTGTGTGTGGTGACAAACAAAGATTACTCATGGTTGACCGATCAATTATGGCGTCATCTTACCAAAATAGAAGGATGCTCCAAAAGACAAGGTCTTAGAATGAGCCCAGATGAATTCTATTTACTGATCCATGTGTTTTGACCCTGCAGTGTTGGAATACATCCATCTTAATCCCGTTCCACCATGCAGCAACTCATTAGCTCTTAGGGACAGTTCACTATTTACTGGGTGGGAGGAGGGGTGGTCCAAAATAGGCTGAGGGTTGTCTAATTTGTTTGTTTCTTTGGGAAAGGTTGTGTGTGTTTTTTTATTGGAGTGCATATTTCCCTGGTTTACGTTCTCTCTATATAATGTCTTCCTCCTATCCAAATGTCCTCATCTGCTTGCATGTGCCACCCCTACAGTATATCAAGGTATTTTGGTACTTTCCTTATGAGCTACGCTTTTCCATGTGCTAACTTTTACTATACCACAGGTCCGAATCTACCAGTCTAACGGTCTATCCTGCCCTCTATCCACCATTCATAGTGACAATAGTGGTAGGTGGATTGTTTGTCCAGATCTGCATTAGGCTAACCGGCAACTACAAACACCTAGGTGTCTGGTTAGACTGTAAACTCACCTTCCAGACTCACATCAAACATCTCCAATCCAAAATTACATCTAGAATATGTTTCCTATTCTGCAACAAAGCATCCTTCACTCATGCTGCCAAACATACCCTCGTAAAACTGACTATCCTACCGATCCTTGACTTTGGCGATGTCATTTACAAAATAGCCTCCAACACTCTACTCAGCAAATTGGATGCAGTCTATCACAGTGCCATCTGTTTTGTCACCAAAGCCCCATATACTACCCACCACTGCGACCTGTATGCTCTCGTTGGCTGGCCCTTGCTTCATATTCGTCGCCAAACCCACTGGCTCCAGGTCATCTATACGTATTTGCTAGGTAAAGCCCTGCCTTATCTCAGCCCACTGGTCATCATAGCAGCACCCACCCGTAGCACACGCTTCAGCAGGTATATCTCACTGGTCACCCCAAAGCCAATTCCTACTTTGGCCGCCTTTCCTTCCAGTTCTCTGCTGCCAATGACTGGAACGAACTGCAAACAGCACTGAAGCTGGAAACTCATATCTCCCTCACTAACTTTAAGCATCAGCTGTCAGAGCAGCTCACAGATCACTGCACTTGTACATAGCCCATCTGTAAATAGCCCATCCAACTACCTCATCCCCATAATGTTATTTATTTGATTTATTTTGCTCCTTTGCACCCCAGTATCTCTACTTGCACAATCATCTTCTGCACATCTATCACTCCAGTGTTTAATTGCTATATTGTAATTATTTCGCCGCTATGGCCTATTTATTGCCTTACCTCCCTTATCCTACCTCATTTCACACACTGTATATAGACTTATTATTGACTGCGTGTTTGTTTATTCCATGTGTAACTCTGTGTTGTTGTTTGTCTAGCACTGCTTTGCTTTATCTTGGCCAGGTCGCAGTTGTAAATGAGAACTTGTTCTCATCTAGCCTACCTGGTTAAATAAAGGTGAAATAAAAAATACATTCAAAAAAATCATACCACACATAAAATAATTTCAAATATGCACCAATTTTCAATCTGAATCCACAAGAACCAAAAGGAATAGCTGATAGGCAGCGGAGGAACAGGTGCATCATCGTGAATGAACAGTGAAGACATGAAACACGCAGCTCAAAAAGCTCACCTATTGATATTGTTCAGGGACAATACAATTATCCCCCCTAGACCAGCCTACAACACCATAATGCAATGAGTAAAACATGATACTCTAGGCTGCAGCGAAAATGTCATATGAATGACGGCTCAAAAGCCCTGTGATTTTAATGTTTCATTCCATTTGGATCACACGTGAGACTACTCTCGACAGTTTATACACTCAAACAAAGACACAGTGGCAGGCCAGTCTGGCTGTATTTTTACTTCTGATACTGAGATCATCGTTCTCCCAAGTCGTCCTATAATAATGTGGAAACATATGTTCCAGGCTCAGTTACTGTATTCAGGAAAAGCTCCAGTCCTCGAGCAACTAAGACCTAACGCTTCAATATCGCCTAAATATTTGTCATTGAACTTTTAAAATGTATTACCTTTTATGTGTGGCATAAACACAACCAGTCACAATGTTTTAATCTGATTAAGCTACTTCAAAAGTATCCTGTAAACATGCACATGATCATCCAAAATATAATTCCAGCATCCTCAAAATGGCTTGACATCAGTGGCGACCCATCATTCAGGACAGTTTAGCTAAACAATGATACTTTTTTTGGGGGGGGGGGGCTATTTTGCATGTTATTTTGTCATTAATACGTGTCACATATAAATTTGCAAACAATGTAAAAAACATAATAATAATCATCGAGTTAATAAAGCCACATACAAACATGGTATCTTTTTTGTTTTCTTGAGTAAGGCAGCTCCAACATGCAGGTATTTCAGCCTAGCTCAGTGCTTTCTGTGGTGGTGGGGCAGCCAGCGGAAAATACAGAGCATAGGGGTTGGTAATGTTCTCTAGTCGCGGCATGATTGGCTCAGTGTTCTGTCTCTCATGGGGACACTACATCACTGCAAAATTCAAGCCCCTTGGGTGCTGCCATAGATTTACATTCGCAGTGCCCATCCAAGAAGGCTCAAGGTCATTGGCCAAATAATAAAATGACTTAAGGTCTCGTTATATCTACCGTAGCTTTGATTGGACTGATCATGTCAACATCATACTTTCAGAATCTGAGCTACAAGCTAGACAAGCAGTCATCATCATGAATCTGATTTCCCACTAGCTGATCATTGTCTACAGCCGGCTCTGATCGTAGTGTAGGACTAATGAAACAGGCAGGGAGAGTGAGCTCATCCGTGGTAGTCGGTGAACCCTCAACCTTCTGGCCCGTAACCCTGAGTGGCATCGACTGTTCCACAAAGGCTGAAGTGGCACAGTCGATATCCACGTTTGTCAACAGGGTCGCTACTGTTATTGTTATTTGTGGTTGTAAACATTATTTTGAGGTAATTCTGTGAGGGGGGAGGTTGTGCAAAAAAAAATTACAGTACAGGGGGAGGATTATAAGAAAACCTATTTTCCGTTGGGTAGGGGGGAGCATTTTGTTTTTATTAACTGTCCGTTACAAAAAAAGTAATCTTATTATTATTGTATAGACTGCAACTTGCTTTTTGTTGTAAA